>NC_091176.1:19490387-19777887 GCF_040958095.1 Procambarus clarkii
GTCAGCCTCTCTTTGGCGGAGATAAGCTGGGAGATGGGAAGAACCAGGTGGACCTATACCCATGGACCGCCTATGGTGTCCCTCAGTGTGTGGATTTGCCTCTTTATGCCTGCAGGCTCGAGCTGTTAGCTCTTGGATCCCACCTTCCTAACCGTCGGATATGTAATGTTATGACTCCCGACTTATTTTCCACTAACATGCTTACTATATATAATTTTTCTTTTTCCTCCCTTCCCCCCCCCCTCTCTCTCTCTCTCTCTCTCTCTAACACATCACTAAGATGCAGCCCACAACAACTGGCTTATTTCCAAGTACCAATTTACTACAAAGTGGACACAGACATCAGGTGCAATAAACCCTGCCCAATTGTTTCTGTCTCTGACGGAAATCAAATCCTGTGTTGCGAGTCAAGGACGCTGAACATTCGCCTGAATGTATGTATGTATGCATGTATGTATGTATGTATGTATGTATGTATGTATGTATGTATGTATGTATGTATGTATGTATGTATGTATGTATGTATGTATGTATGTACGTACGTACGTACGTACGTACGTATGTATGTATGTATGTATGTATGTATGTATGTATGTATGTATGTATGTATGTATGTATGTATGTATGTATGTATGTATGTATGTAAATATGTATGTATATTTATATGAATGTAATGTATGTATGTATGTATGTAGCATGTACTTATGTAGTGTAGTATATATGTATATACTGACAAAAACAGGCCTAAAGCCAAAAGACACTAAAAGATAAAAATTAAGTCGCAAGAAAGACTTGAAAAACCAGAGAAACAAGAACAACCATAAACCAAAAGAAATAAAAACAACAACAACAGAAGGAACATTTTGTATACCGTCCTTCACAAAGAGGGAGCAAAGTCCCCTGACTACAAACACCCACGCGCGCCCGTAAGAACCTTTTGGGCACAAGCCCCTTTGTTACATGTTACCGTGACCTTCCATTCACAACCGTATATAAGAAAAAAAAGAGCTTTAACAAAAAACCACTGAGATTTATTTTGCTTGTAGCCTCTATACCGGCCAACTGTGATATAGGTAGAACACCTATATCACCTGTGATATATAGAACACCGCAGGTTTCTTGTAGAGAAACCTGCGGTGTTCTCTCTGCCTCAAGGACATAGCTAAGCTCCTGCCTGCTCTTTGGTAAATAATTCACTTCCGTCAAAGTTGTTGGTTTTGGGGGTTCTCGTAGATATAGCACTCAGCTGTTGTAGGAAAGAGGGTTAGGAATGGGTAATATTAACACGTGGTTTTGACCAGTGAAAATCGCGGGTTTGATCTGAGTGGCAGGACAGAATCACTTGGGCACTCGTTCTTTCACCTAGTGCTTCTGGTCATCTAACAGTAAATAAATACCTTGGCGGTAAATAAAAAGCACGCCTCACGCACACACACACACACACACACACACACACACACACACACACACACACACACACACACACACACACACACACACACACACACACACACACACACACACACACACACACACACACACACACACACACACACACACACACACACACACGCACACACACACACACACCCACACACACACACACGCACGCACACAGACGTTTTAGAGGCGGGACCAAAGAGCTAAAGCTCAACCCCCGCAAGCACAACTAGGTGAGTACAACTAGGTGAGTACACACACACACACATATACAGAGTAATGGTAAAGGGTGAAAAGTCAGACTGGCGAGCAGAAAAGAGTGGAGTACCTCAAGGATCGGTGCTGGGACCAATTCTATTTCTAATTTACGTAAATTACATATTTACAGGAGTAGAGTCCTACATGTCAATGTTCGTGGATGACGCAAAATTAATGAGAAGAATTGTGACAGATAAGGATTGTAGGATCCTCCAAGAGGATCTGGACAGGTTGCAAAGTTGGTCAGAGAAATTGCTACTAGAATTCAACACGAGAAAATGTAAAGTTATAGAAATGGGATCAGGGGATAGGAGACCAAAGGGACAGTACACAATGAAGGGAAACTGCCAACCTGTGACGATTCGAGAAAGAGACCTGGGCGTGGACGTAACACCTAATCTAACTCCTGAGGCACATATAAATAAGATAACGACAGCAGCGTACTCTACACTGGCGAAAGTTAAAACTTCATTCAGAAACATAAGTGAGGAGGTGTGAGGTTTAATTCCCGTAGTCTTTCCTCATTGCTCAGGCCCCTCAAAACTGTATTGATCCAAACATTCAGATCTGATAGGAAAGAACTTACTGACTCCCAACGACCTGAAAATACTAGTATAAAAAGCTATGATTTGTTCAGATCTGAAACCTACATCTATGGACAGCACAAAACGTCCACTAGACTGTGCGACACAGTGGTTGCAAGGATCAGGTTGGGTTACCGTTACCTGTGGCAGGTGGCTGCAGGTGACGGGTCTCCCAATCCTGAGCACTCCAGTTGCAAACTCTGTGAGCAGGAACTACGGCATGATCTCCCGCACTACATCACTGAATGCCCAGTTATTAGACCTTTCAGACCAGTTGGCATGAGGTACCTGGAGCTTTGCAATTACTTTATTCACTCTCGTATTCTTGAAGATATCCTCACAGTATACCCAAAATTTGCCAGTGCAGGCTATTAAACACATGGCTCTGTATGACTAACCATCCTGCGAGATGGGGACTTGTATTACCACTGCTACCTTATTCAATCTTGTGGTGTTGATATTCTCAAAATGTATCCGGAGTCTGCCAGTGCAGACCGCTTATCACATGCCTCTGTATGACTAACCATCCTGTGTGATGGGGATTTTTTAGCATCACCTAGTTAGCTTCTTTTTGACACACTGTACTCCACTTCATATAGTCTAGGGCAGCTGCACTAATGCAGATGTACCTAATATGTTAAAAAAAAAAAAAAAAAAAATCAGCTCGGGCACTAGTCTGGTGGCAAACCTTTGAACCTTCTCCAATTTAGTCTTATGCTTGAGACTAAATGTGTGTGTGTGTGTGTGTGTGTGTGTGTGTGTGTGTGTGTGTGTGTGTGTGTGTGTGTGTGTGTGTGTGTGTGTGTGTGTGTGTGTGTGTGTGTGCGCGTGTGTGTGTGTGTGTGTGTGTGTGTGTGTGTGTGTGTGTGTGTGTGTGTGTACTCACCTATTTGTGCTTGCGGGGGTTGAGCTCTGGCTCTTTGGTCCCGCCTCTCAACCGTCAATTAACAGGTGTATAGGTTCCTGAGCCTACTGGGCTCTATCATATCTACACTTGAAGCTATGTATGGAGTCAGCCTCCACCACATCACTTCCTAATGCATTCCATTTGTCAACCACCCTGACACTAAAAAAGTTCTTTCTAATATCTCTGTGGCTCATTTGGGCACTCAGTTTCCACCTGTGTCCCCAAGTGCGTCAATAATGCTGACTTACGTACATTTTAATAAGTCAATATTCGACTTATTAAACCAAGTGACAAAATGAACGTTTCGTTCAGTAAACTAACAAACTACACTTCTAATATATAAATTAATATTAATATAAATTGTGGAATTATGCATAATTAGATGTAGATAGGCCCAAGCAATGCGCCTTGGTTACATTAATTTAGGAAATGTTTACAGTACAGGCTGAAAGTGAGCGAAGCACCTTTCGAGTCATAGTTTCGAACATGGGTCAAGAGGGTTATTATATACGCACCAGATAACATTTCAGAGACCAGTGGCTTTGTTTATTCACAAGTCACTCACCTCGATGAAGTAATTCACCCCGATGAAGTAATTCACCTCGATGAAGTCACTCACCTCGATGAAGTAATTCACCTCCCCCTTCACAAACCAACACTCATCCGACCGCCACAAAGCCGCCAGCTTTATCACGCCACACACGCACCCACAAATACAAACACAAGCTCGCTGGGATGAAACAAAACACTTTGGTCATCATCCGGAGGAGTCGAAGCCGCGTTGATTACTCCCCTGTCGTCAGCTACAAGTCTTTGTTTCGAATCCCGTAAAGCCTTTGCTGTTCGCTCGATGCCTCGCGTTCATTTTGTAATTCTTTGTTGGTTTTCATTGCTCTCTGCGTTTGCTGATAAATTCGCGAACAGAATTTTGATTTTTTGTTTATAGATTTTTTTATACCTAACCTGGAATTATAAACCTTTTTTAATACTATCAAAAACGTTTTCTTTTGTCATATATTCGCTGCAACCCATCCTGAGGATATGCTCACTCAGCCCTTCATGGAAGACATTGGACATCATCGCTCACTCATCGCTAACGACATCGCTCGTTAATATAGCCACCGCCGCCCTGTTGGTGAATGAAACGCACTTGGGCGAGCGTAGCATTCCATCCTCAGGATACGTTCAGCCAACCTGTCTACCTACTGAAAGCACCCCGTCCTCCTAAGGTTTCCCAACGTCCAGAAAATTGTAAATTTTAAGTGCCTTCTCCTAACCTACCAGAGCATCCTTAACAGAAAACGAGACAGTACGTCACCTTCGCGAGCCGCTTTCATTTTCTAGTACGACAATTTTTTGCATTATGTATCACATACGAGAGAAAAGCGACGTTCTTTGAAGGACAGGTTGCCTGATAAACGCGTCCAACAATATTTACATATTGTGTATTCAAAAACGACACTCTCTAAAAAATATAAATATTATATGTTAAAATTTTGTGTATTGTAGGTTGTAGGAAAAACACCCACCCAGATCTCCTCGTGACGACAGTGTTCCCCTAGTCGGTGTCACCAGAGCAGAACTCCTGTGTGTGCTCGAATCCATGGTGCATAAAGCAGCTTTATCCTTCCCACCAGGATCAGAAGGAAGAAAGCCCGATTTGTCTAATAGGCCGAGTGATTTTCTTTATTTTTATTTTTTTTTCTTTATTTATGTTATAATTTAACGTTGGATTCAACGCAGCAACAATCCATGCCAGTCCAGGCGCTTTTCTTTTAAGTCCGTTACTTAAGCCATTCACGACTACACGCCCCGTCCCTCTTAAGATGTCCCTGTCACTCCGGAATGTGTCTCACGCAACACTCATCCTGTGTGTGTGTGTGTGTGTGTGTGTGTGTGTGTGTGTGTGTGTGTGTGTGTGTGTGTGTGTGTGTGTGTGTGTGTGTGTGTGTGTGTGTGTGTGTGTGTGTGTGTGTGTGTGTGTGTGTGTGTGTGTGTGTGTGTGTGTGTGTGTGTGTGTGTGTGTGTGTGTGTGTGTGTGTGTGTGTGTGTGTGTGTGTGTGTACTCACCTAGTTGTACTCACCTAGTTGTGTTTGCGGGGGTTGAGCTATGGCTCTTTGGTCCCGCCTCTCAACCGTCAATCAACAGGTGTACAGATTCCAGAGCTTATCGGGCTCTGTCATATCTACACTTGAAACTGTGTATGGAGTCAGCCTCCACCACATCACCCCCTAATGCATTCCATTTGTCAACCACTCTGACGCTAAAAAAGTTCTTTCTAATATCTCTGTGGCTCATTTGAGCACTCAGTTTCCACCTGTGTCCCCTTGTGCGTGTTCCCCTTGTGTTAAATAGACTGTCTTTATCTACCCTATCAATTCCCTTCAGAATCTTGAATGTGGTGATCATGTCCCCCCTAACTCTTCTGTCTTCCAGCGATGTGTGTGTGTGTGTGTGTGTGTGTGTGTGTGTGTGTGTGTGTGTGTGTGTGTGTGTGTGTGTGTGTGTGTGTGTGTGTACTCACCTATTTCACCTATTTGTGTTTGCAGGATCGAGCATTGACTCTTGGATCCCGCCTTTCCAGCAATCGGTAGTTTACAGCAATGACTCCTGTCCCATTTCCCTATCATACCTAATTTTAAAATTATGAATAGAGTTTGCTTCCACAACCTGTTCCCCAAGTGCATTCCATTTTTCCACTACTCTCACGATAAAGGAAGACTTACTAACATCTCTGTGACTCATCTGAGTTTCCAGTTTCCACCCATGTCCCCTCGTTCTGTTATTATTACGTGAGAACATTTCATCTATTTCCACTTTGTCAATTCCCCTGAGTATTTTATATGCCCCTATCATATCTCCTCTCTCCCTTCTTTTCTCTAGTGTCGTAAGGTTCAGTTCCTTCAGACGCTCTTCATATCCCATCCCTCGTAACTCTGGGACAAGCCTCGTCGCAAACCTCTGAACCTTCTCCAGTTTCCTTATGTGTTTCTTCAGGTGGGGGCTCCATGCTGGCGTGGCATACTCTAAGACTGGTCTTACGTAGGCAGTGTAAAGCGCCCTAAAAGCCTCCTCACTCAGGTTTCTGAATGAAGCTCTAATTTTCGCCAGTGTAGAGTACGGCGCTGTCGTTATCCTATTTATATGAGCCTCAGGAGTTAAATTAGGTGTTACGTCCACTCCCAGGTCTCTTTCTCGAATCGTTACATACAGGCAGTTCCCCTTCATTGTGTACTGTCCCTTTGGTCGCCTATCACCTGATCCCATTTCCATAACTTTACATTTACTCGTGTTAAACTCCAGTAGCCATTTCTCTGATCATCTCTGCAACCTGTTTAAGTCCTCTTGGAGGATCCTACAATCCTCATTTGTCACAACTCTTCTCATTAATTTTGTGTCATCCGCAAACATTGACATGTAGGATTCCACTCCTATAAACATATCATTTACGTAAATTAGAAATATGATTGGTCCCAGCACCGATCCTTGAGGTACTCCGCTCGTTACTGTTCGCCAGTCCGACTTCTCACCCCTTTCAATTACCCTTTGGCTTCTTCCTGTTAGGTAGTTCTTTACCCATGCTAGGGCCTTTCCGCTTACTCCTGCCTGCCTCTCAAGTTTGTATAGCAGTCTCATGTGCGGTACTGTATCAAAGGCCTTTTGGCAGTCCAGAAATATGCAGTCTGCCCAGCCTCCTCTGTCCTGCCTTATCCTTGTCACTTTATCATAGAATTCTAAAAGGGTTGTTAGGCATGATTTCCCTGTCCAGAACCCATGTTGGTGCTTGTTTACAAACCCAATGCTCTCCAGGTGCTCAACAAGTCTTAGCCTAATTATTCTTTCAAGTATTTAGCAGGGGATGCTTGTCAGTGATACGGGTCTGTAGTTAAGTGCCTCCTCCCTATCACCTTTCTTGAAAATCGGTACGACATTTGCCTCCTTCCAGCAACTGGGCAATTCTCCCGACATAAGTGACTCATTAAAGATCATTGCCAGAGGCACGCTGAGAGCCTGCGCTGCCTCTTTAAGTATCCACGGTGATACTTTGTCTGGTCCAACAGCTTTATTTGCATCCTGTGTTGTCAACTGTTTCATTACCTCCTCTGCTGTCACCTGTATATCTGATAGTCTTTCATCTAGGGTAATCTCTTCTAAGAATGGGAGCCGCTCAGGCTCGGTTGTGAACACTCCATGGAAACTTGCATTCAGTACCTCGCAGATTTCCTTGTCGCTTTCTGTATATGCCCCTTCTGTTTTCCTCAGTCTTGTCATTTACCGACATCTTCCTTCTTATATGGCTATGTAGTAATTTAGGTTGCTCTTTCGCTATGATTGCAATATCATTCTCATAATTTCTTTCCGACACTCGTCTTAAGTTCCATCATGTAGTCAAAGACTAGGACACTGGCTCCTAGTGGTATTTCTTGTTCCAAATGCTTGATGTCTTCTGCATTCTGGGTGAAAATGAGGTCTAATAGGCTGGGCGTATCCCCTCCTCTTTCCCTAGTGTCTTCCATCACATGCTGTGTTAGGAAATTCCTGCCAATAACGTCTACCAGCTTCGCTCCCAAGGTCTCCTCCCCGCCATGGGGATTCCATGTTTCCCAATCTATCTCTCCATGATTTAGGTTCCCCATGACCAGCAACTTCGCTCTCATTCTATGCACTATTGTTGCTGCGCTCTGCAGTTCATCTCTACATGCTTTGTTGCTGTCCACATACTCTTGCCTGGGCCTTCTACTGTTTGGTGGGGGATTGTAGAGTATCAAGATTACAATCTTCTTCCCATCCACTGTCAGAGTTCCATGTATGGAGTTCGTGCTTTCATTGGTACCCGGATTTTCCAGCTCATCAAACTTCTATTTCCGCTTTATTAGGTGTGCCACTCCTCCTCCCTGTCTCTGTGTCCTTTCTTTTCTTATCACCTGGTACCCCTCTGGAGATATCGCATCCGAGATCATGCCATTTATTTTAGTTTCCACTATTGCCACTATGTCTGGGTCTGCCTCACTAACTCTTTCTTTTATCTCTTCTGTTTTATTCGATACCCCATCAGCATTGGTGTACCAAACCTTGAGATTCTTCTTGGAAACTCTGGTGCCAGAGTTCTCCTTTCACCGGGGGGGACTGGGGGGTGTCTGGGGGAGTGCTGGGGATGTGCCTGGGAGTGCCTGTTAGGCAAATGGGGTCTGGGCATCTAAGGGGGTTGGAAGGGCATAATGGGTCTGTTTGTGTGTGTGTGTGTGTGTGTTTTCACCTAGATCACCTAGTTCACCTAGTTGTATTCACCTAGTTGTGTTTGCGGGAGTTGAGCTTTGCTCTTTCGGCCCGCCTCTCAACTGTCAATCAACTGTTTACTAACTACTTGTTTTTTTCACGCCACACACACAGCCCTGGAAGCAGCCTGTGACAGCTGACTAACTCCCAGGTACCTATTTACTGCTAGGTAACAGGAGCATTCAGGGTGAAAGAAACTTTACCCATTTATTTCTGCCTAGTGCGGGAATCGAACCCGCGCCACAGAATTACGAGTCCTGCGCGCTATCCACCAGGCTACGAGGCCCCACATTGTGTGTGTGTGTGTGTGTGTGTGTGTGTTAGCGTACCTGAAGAAAATGACTAAATGCCTCTTAAATTACACTCCTATGTGCGTTCATTACTCTCATTACACCTAATTTTTTCGCAGCTAGTGCCTCTCTCTCCCATACCTTGTCCCTCTCTCACTTTAAAGCTTAATGCCTGTGTGCGCGCGTGTGTGTACTCACCTAATTGTGCTTCCGGAGGTTGAGCTTCGTCTCTTTGGTTCTGCCTCTCAACTGTCAATCAACTGGTGTACAGATTCCTGAGCCTACTGGGCTCTATCATACCTACATTTGAAACTGTGTATGGAGTCAGCCTCCACCACATCACTTCCTAGTGCATTCCATTTATTAACTACTCTTACACTGAAAAAATTCTTTCCAACGTCTCTGTGGCTCATCTGGGTACTAAGTTTCCACCTGTGTCCCCATGTTCGTGTCCCACCCGTGCTGAAGAGTTTGTCTTTGTCCACCCTGTCAATTCCCCTGAGAATTTTGTAGGTGGTTGTGGTGTGTGTGTGTGTGTGTGTGTGTGTGTGTGTGTGTGTGTGTGTGTGTGTGTGTGTGTGTGTGTGTGTGTGTGTGTGTGTGTGTGTGTGTGTGTGTGTGTGTGTGTGTGTGTGTGTGTGTGTGATTCTCTCTCTCTCTCTCTCTCTCTCTCTCTCTCTCTCTCTCTCTCTCTCTCTCTCTCTCTCTCTCTCTCTCTCTCTCTCTCTCTCTCTCTCTCTCTCTCTCTCTCTCTCTCTCTCTCTCTCTCTCTCTCTCTCTCTTTCCCTTTGTCAACCGTCAGAAAGAGTCGTGTCAAAGCCACTTTTCCCCTCCCCAAGGACAGAATCATTCGCCATAAAGGAACATATTGAATTTTTCATCTGTTGCCGTCGAAAGCAAATTGTGGACACTTTACACTGTCCACACAGCTTTATGGGGAAGGGAGGGCACATAGGGGGGAGGGGGATTGGGACGGGGCCATGGACTAGAGGCAAGACAAAATGATTGGGTGGGGGTGGGGGGGGGGAAGAAGTAGAGATTGAGGAATGAGGGTGGATATGAACAGGATAAATGGATAAGAATTAATGATAATTTTTTGTATATTGATTCTTAAAGAGAATCTTAAACATTTCGTTGCTTTTTATATTTCTAGTTGACGTCGATGGAACAATATTTATGTCCAGTACATCATAACTTGTGTATGATGCTGGTTAGTGGTGTGATGATGACACTATCTCGCCTCCGTTTTCTCTCTCTCTCTCTCTCTCTCTCTCTCTCTCTCTCTCTCTCTCTCTCTCTCTCTCTCTCTCTCTCTCTCTCTCTCTCTCTCTCTCTCTCTCTCTCTCTCTCTCTCTCTCTCTCTCTCTCCCTTCTCTCTTCTTCTCTCATCTTCTCTCTTCTTTTCACTTCGTATCTTCTATAGTTCTCTACACATTCACATTGAAGCGACGCAGTACACAGGCTTGTGAAGCATGCTCTCACCTGTCTTAATTACGGCAGGTGCGCCAGGTAGTCTAATTATGGAGGCGTCAGGCTGTGTTTAATTTGTGGTGTAGTTAGTGTTTGTGTTGTGTTTGTTTGTGTGCGTGTGTGTGTGTGTGTGTGTGTGTGTATGTGTGTGTGTGTGTGTATGTGTGTGTGTATGTGTGTGTGTATGTGTGTGTGTGTATGTGTGTGTATGTGTGTAAGTGTGTGTGTACTTACATTGTTGTGCTTGCGGGGGTTGAGCTCTGGCTCTTTGGTCCCGCCTCTCAACGGTCAATCAACTAATTTACAGGTTCCTGAGCCTACTGGGCTCTATCATATCTACACTTGAAGCTGAGTATGGAGTCAGCCTCCACCACATCACTTCCTAATGCATTCCATTTATCTACTACTCTGACACTGAAAAAATTCTTTCCAACGTCTCTGTGGCTCATCTGGGTACTAAGTTTCCACCTGTGTCCCCTTGTTCGTGTCCCGCCCGTGAGGTTTAATTCCCGTAATCTCTACTTGTACCTTATACCTTAGTTCGGGTACTAGTCTGGTGGCAAACCTTTGAACTTTTTCCAGTTTAGTCTTATGCTTGGCTAGATATGGACTCCATGCTGGAGCCGCATACTCCAGGATTGGTCTGACATGTGTGTGTGTGTGTGTGTGTGTGTGTGTGTGTGTGTGTGTGTGTGTGTGTGTGTGTGTGTGTGTGTGTGTGTGTGTGGAAAAAACATGTTTTTTTAACTTTGTTTTTCATGTGTTTTTCATGCGAGGTAAATCTTCGAAACCTCTTTACCGGTTGTTTTGAAACAACGTTGTATTCGAATAGGCGCGTGTTTTTATATACCTACTATATATCTATACCTACTACTATATACATGTCTCACCTGTGACTGGAAAAAAAACATGTTTTTTTTTTGGAAAACAGAGCTATCTGTTGGACGTAAGAGCAACACACGCTGTAATCTCCAAAAGTTTTTCACCAATTGCTTTGAAATTTTGACACAACGTTCCATTCGAATACGCGCGTGTTTTCATATACCTACTATATAGATGCCGCACCTATGACAGGTAAAAATATACTATTTTTAAGAAACAGTGCCATCTGTTGCTCATAAGAGCAACACACACTATACTAAACAGGTCATGATTCCATTTCAATGTTTCTGATTTCATTGACAAATTGAATTTTCATAGATTTCGATTTATTTTCATTTTGGTATAATTATTTTGTGTGACATTGTGTTGGAATTGAGCTGTGTTGTTTACCATACCGTTCATTTTGTGAGTATATTTGTTTTCCTTGTTTTTCATTTGTTTTTTAACTGTTTTTCTTATATTTCAGTGATGGGAACATCAAACATTTGATGTTCCAAATTTTCTGATGGGAACATCAGATCATTTGGGTATGCATCGAACGAGGGAGTGGGAAATGGTAGGGAGGACGAAGGGACATGAGTGAGGGATGGTTGGGAGGACGAGGGGACGGGGGAGATGGGAATGGTGGTGACGAAGGGACAAAGGAATGGAGAATGGTGGGGAGGACAAGGGAAGAGGGGAGTGGAGGATGGTGGGAAGGACGAGGGGATGGTGGAGTGGGGAATGGTTAGGAGGACGAAAAAACGGTGGAGTGAGGAATGGTCGGGAGGACAAAGGGATGGGGAAGTGGGGAATGGTTGGACAGGGGACAGGGGAAACACGTGGCCTCAGTATGCAGTATGCCAGGTACCGTATATATATATATATATATATATATATATATATATATATATATATATATATATATATATATATATATAGTATATATATATATATATATATATATATATATATATATATATATATATATATATATATATATATATATATATATATATATGTCGTACCTAGTAGCCAGAACTCACTTTTCAGCCTACAATGCAAGGCCCGATTTGCCTAATAAGCCAAGTTTTCATGAATTAATATTTTTTTTCTAATTTTTTTCTTATGAAATGATAAAGCAACCCATTTCATTATGTAAAAGGTCAATTTTTTTTTATTGGAGTTAAAATTAACGTAGATATATGACAGAACCTAACCAACCCTACCTAACCTAACCTAACCTATCTCTATAGGTTAGGTTAGGTTAGGTAGCCGAAAAAGTTAGGTTAGGTTAGGTTAGGTAGGTTAGGTAGTCGAAAAGCAATTAATTCATGAAAACTTGGCTTATTAGGCAAATCGGGCCTTGCATAGTAGGCTCAGAAGTGAGTTCTGGCTACTAGGTACGACATATATATATATATATATATATATAAGCCTATACTTGCATAAACCACAAGTGAAGATAAACAATCTTTGGACAACACCCACCAGACAACTGGTGGGTGTTGTCCAAAGATTGTTTATCTTCACTTGTGGTTTATGCAAGTATAGGCTTATAAGCTGGACACGAGTTCTCTCACATTGACAGTGGCTTGACGAAAAATGCAGATTGACCCCTCACTCATCTGGTGCCTTCGGGAGGTAGAGATGTTTGAGATATATATCTCGAACTATCTACTTCTTTTGTAAGGTCTGATGGCGTAGTGGGTTAAAGCATACTAGTTATGCCAGCTACTGGAAGGTAGTTGTGCTTTCTGGGTTCGAGTCCCACTGGTGGGTGTTGTCCAAAGATTGTATATATATATATATATATATATATATATATATATATATATATATATATATATATATATATATATATATATATATATATATATATATATATATATATACACATAAATAATATATTAGTATGACGCCACGTAACTGGAGGGAAAAAAGAGACAAAGAAGACATGGCAGCGACATGTATAAAATATTCAGGAAATCGACAAATTTGGAAAAAAAGACAGAATGTTTAATGTGGAAGAGGGAAAAAATTGGGGACGCAGATAAGAACTGCAGCTCCCAAATGAGTTATGGAAACATTTTAAAGAATTTCTCTCTGAAAAATTCGCTATTAGTTATTCCAGTGTTGAAAATTAGCGTTACGTTTTATCCTAGAAGTGTAGTGGTGGTTCCCTCGGCCGTCTCAAGGCCGCCTCACCTCGCCTCAACTCACCCGGAAATGATTAATCTCTCGCTTCGCTCCTTCACCAACACCGCAGATGTACCTTACTGAAACTTGGACTACTGCCTCGCCGCACTCTCCTGAGACACGCACACACACACACACACACACACACACACACACACACACACACACACACACACACACACACACACACACACACACACACACACACACACACACACACACACACACACACACACACACACTCACACACACACTCACACACACACTCACACACACACACACACACACTCACATACGAGCATCAAAGCAACGACTGCACGCCCGCCTGGATTAATGTGTACCCATGTCATGTGTGGTTGGCCGAAGATCTGCCTTTGGTTGGTGGTTACAGTCCGGTAGAACGCACTAGTGCCACTGCTAAGGAAACGCTACATCCCTTATGTCATCCTGGAGATCCTGGAAGCTGGAGATGCGAGCAGCAACCTCACCGGACTCAGCGGACTTCAGATTGGCTTCGTGTTCCATTCTGAGCAAACCGCTGATGTGGGAAGTAAGAAAGCCGGAGCGTCTCAACATCACACCAGTCAAAATCATATAAAATGCTCCTAAAATACATTCCACTACATTGTTTCGTAGTGTTCATAAAATGACAGTAAAAAATTGGGCTGTTCTGCTTAACCCGGGACTTAGTTATACTTTGGTAACTCTACACTTAGCTGCACAACTTTCCAGTAATTGGTTTGGGAGTTAAGCAATTTGTATCCATAATTTAACAATTACAAAAGCCGGCGTTGGGATGATTAGCGAACTTGGCTCTTCACAGAGCCATTAGGCACTGTGCCGCAGACCAACGGAAATATCTTCTGCGTGGAGGACTGCAACAATTCTCACGTCGTCCTCTGAAATAACAAACACTGCCACATATTCTGGAATAAGCGTTTATCTCCTACTGGGTCAGCTATTAAAACAAGAACGTAGACACGGCTTTCATTTGCTGTCAACAATTGAGAAGATTTGCGCAATAAGACCCCTGACTTTACTGCCTGCTTCCAACACGTTCTGTGTGACTTTGCTTGCAGATGTTTGATGGGATGGAGAAAGAGAGGGTAATCTCTCTCTCTCTCTCTCTCTCTCTCTCTCTCTCTCTCTCTCTCTCTCTCTCTCTCTCTCTCTCTCTCTCTCTCTCTCTCTCTCTCTCTCTCTCTCTCTCTCTCTCTCTCTCTCTCTCTCTCTCTCTCTCTCTCTCTCTCTCTCTCTCTCTCTCTCTCTCTCTCTCTCTCTCAAAGGTGTTGTGGGTGTGTCAGTATTGATCAGGGAGTACGGTCAGGTACACTGGTGCTGTGTGGTGACTTGCCCGATGGGAGGGGGGGGGGTCTGGGTAGGTGGCGGCACCAGTCAAGAAGAACGTTATGTTTCGTTATCCTGGTGGAGGAGAACCTGTTATTTTATATTTCTGGTAGAGAAGAACGTCGCAGTTTGTAGTTCTTGTGGAGGAGGTGCTGTGTATTCATACCCGCGAATGTATAAACTGGGACACCAGTGAACGCGCGCAACACACCTTTGGGTGTCTTGACACCAGTTGATGAGACCTGTTGTATAATGTGTTGTGTTGAGGAACCAACTGAAAAGAGCCATATGACATCCTCCACCAGAACCTCGGCATTAAACAATTTAGTGTTCCTACCGATCCCCACAGAGGCATGAGTTACATGGAAAGGCTGAGTAAATTCCACTTTATGTTGCTGGAAGACAGGAGAACTTGGGAAGACATGATCACCACATACGAAATTCTCAGGGGAATTAACAGGATAGATAAGGATGGATTATTTAACACGGGTGGTACACGAACAAGGGAACACAGGTGGAAGCTGAGTACCCAAAGAAGCCGCAGAGATATTAGAAAGAACTTTTTCAGAGTCAGAATAGTTAGTCAATGAAATACACTAGGAAGAGATGTGGTGGAGGCAGACTCCAAACACAATTTGAAATGTAGATATGATAGAGCTCGAGAAGCTCAGGAATCTGTAAACCAGTAGATTGACGGTTGAGAGGCAGGACCAAAGAGCCGAAGCTTAACCCCTCCCAAGCACAACTAGGCGAGTACAACTAGGCAAGTACATCGCTGAAACAGCGAGCCGAACATCAGACAATTTCTCCCTGGTATGCTAAACAAAACAATCTGGAATTGAATTTTGTTATTTAATGCCCACTGTGTGACTCTTCCAGGAACTATGAGGTGCTTTGTGCATTCACACGAGGGATTTTTTTCCCCCAAAATCTGCAACTCTAACTTTACGTTTTCTGTCTGTATAGCATGTCCACTTAACATTCTATAGTTCTTGTTTAGATTTTGTTTTAGATTCAGCTACTAAGAACGAAAGATTCTAGTAGCACGGGATATGGTGAGCCCGTAGTGGACTTACAATCCACCACTGTTCTTGGCTAGGATTCACCACGCTTTTACCCAACTACATATGAAGTATGAAACCTGTACATCTTTCCTCAAATACATCGGGGATTTATGTACATTTAATAAGCAGTTTAGACAGTTGCATTGACCTGTGAGGCAAAGTGAGAGCGTCAGTAAGGTACACGTGTAGTGGGGCTCTTGTCCCACCCATCCAGGTAAGGTACACGTGTAGTGGGGCTCTTGTCCCACCCATCCAGGTAAGGTACACGTGTAGTGGGGCTCTTGTCCCACCCATCCAGGTAAGGTACACGTGTAGTGGGGCTCTTGTCCCACCCATCCAGGTAAGGTACTCGTGTAGTGGGGCTCTTGTCCCACCCATCCAGGTAAGGTACTCGTGTAGTGGGGCTCTTGTCCCACCCATCCAGGTATTTAGATCTCTACTGTCTTATTTTAACATAATCGTTAGTTATTATTTGTCATCTATATTTTGTCTGTGTGTGTACTATTTGTTTGTTATGTGTGTGTATTCACCTAGTTTTATTCACCTAGTTGTGTTTGCGGGGGTTGAGCTGTGCTCTTTCGGCCCTTTTCTCAACTGTCAATCAACTGTTACTAACTACTAGCTAACTTTTTTTTCCACACACACACACACAGTGGGGAATTGACTTGTGAGATTTATACTTACTTAGTTATAATAATTTATATATTAATTTATATTTTACGTTAATTTTTATTTTTTGATAGTGAACTGCATGAGTTTAAAATGTCTCACAAATCGCTTCCTTACACATTCTGGGGACTTATGGTTTGTATGTAGTTCATTAAAATTATTGATTAGTACACATTCACTACAGTATTAGACTACATATGTTATCAATTACAATTAACACAACAACAGCTAATCTTGTACATAGTGGGTCTGGTCCACCAGTTATGAACAAGGATGATCACATCAAATAATCCTGGTGGTTGAGGTTGGCATCAACACCATGTACTGGTGAACTAGGTAACTAGTGTTCTTGTTCCTCTTTTATTCCACCTGTCAGAGGGCACTCACCAATAATAGCAGTAACCCTAATATGACAGCTATATCAGGGGACATAAAGTATATTGATTATGAGGTAAGGACCCATTAATATTTACCTAGGTTTTGTGTTGTCTCAAGTCCTAACTGGAATATATCCTAAATCTAAATATTAAAGGCGCGTGTGTGAATATATATGTGTTAGCCTCTAAATTCTATGTCGGTTGGTGTACAGCCAATCCTGTGGCCAGTGAGCCTCTTGACGTCATTCCTGAGAGCATGGCAGTAGCCGTTTTCTGGTAAACGAGTCAGTACCTCACAGACCTAGCTCAGAGCACGACCTCAGGACCCTGGTGTGCTGGATATTTATTCTATCCCAACCAATAAAGCCAAGAAGTACAGTCTGTGTATCTCTCCAAACCGAAGCAAGTTCCAATAGAAGGAATACTACAAGAAGAACACAACGCAAAGGACGCGAAACACACACACACACACATATATATTTATATATATATATATATATATATATATATATATATATGTATATATATATTTATATATATATATATATATATATACATATATATATATATATATATATATATATATATATATATATATATATGTATATATATATATATATATATATATATATATATATATATATATATATATATATATATATATATATATATATATATATATATATATATATATATATATATATATATATATATATATATATGTGTGACCGAAAAAGTAAGATTAATAATTCTAACACGAATTTTCTCAATATTTCTTATGTTTCTTTTCACTGTCGATGGTAATTGAAAAATCAGTTCTCCGAAATTCAATTTTATTTCTAGTCTGACGCGACACTTGAACGCGTTTCGTAATAACTTATTACATTTTCAAAGACTTTAGTTTACACACACAACTATAACCTGCAAACACTTAAACAGAGTTCTACGGCTTTCATCTTATATACCTGCATTTGGGTGAGGTGATATGTTACAACAGTTTTGGATGAGGTGAAAACAAACTTTCAACACAAGACAGAACACGAAACAATGGGTATAATATTGGGAAAAATTAAAGGGAAGAATGGAAGTAACTGCAAAGGGCCTATTGACCCATATTTCTTGATGCTTCTATATTGGTGCGGAGTCTTGAAGTGGGTAGAATATAGTTGTGCATTAATTGGCTGTTGATTGCTGGTGTTGACTTCTTGATGTGTAGTGCCTCGCAGATATCAAGCCGCCTGCTATCGCTGTATCTATCGATGATTTCTGTGTTTTCTGTTAAGACTTCTCTGGTGATGGTCTGGTTGTGGGAAGAGATTATATGTTCCTTAATGGAGCCCTGTTGCTTATGCATCGTTAATCGCCTGGAAAGAGATGTTGTTGTCTTGCCTATATACTGAGTTCTTTGAGGCTTACAGTCCCCAAGTGGGCATTTGAAGGCATTTTATGTGTAAAGGTATCCATACAAAGGAGTCTCTCGCTGAATCGAAATAATTCCACGGAAAACAGACGCTGAGATTTGAACCACACAGTTCGTAAACCATATTGTGGGTGACGTTTTGACGGAAATTGATGTCAGAAATTGGAAAAAGAATTAAGGACAATTTTGAATTTGCTTTAATTCCCTCTTCCATCTTTGAGCGAAAACGAAGAACGAATGTTGCCCAGTCACAACTGACAGTTATTACGCAACTACACCTGAAAAGAGAGAGAGAGAGAGAGAGAGAGAGAGAGAGAGAGAGAGAGAGAGAGAGAGAGAGAGAGAGAGAGAGAGAGAGAGAGAGAGAGAGAGAGAGAGAGACAGAGACAGAGAGAGAGAGAGAGAGAGAGAGAGAGAGACAGAGAGAGAGAGACAGAGAGAGAGAGAGAGAGAGAGAGAGAGAGAGAGAGAGACAGAGAGAGAGAGAGAGAGAGAGAGAGAGAGAGAGAGAGAGAGAGAGAGAGAGAGAGAGAGAGAGAGAGAGAGAGAGAGAGAGAGAGAGAGAGAGAGACAGAGAGAGACAGAGACAGAGAGAGACAGAGAGAGACAGAGAGAGAGAGAGAGAGAGAGAGAGAGAGAGAGAGAGAGAGAGAGAGAGAGAGAGAGAGAGAGAGAGAGAGAGAGAGAGAGAGAGAGAGAGAGAGACAGAGAGAGACAGAGACAGAGAGAGACAGAGAGAGACAGAGAGAGAGAGAGAGAGAGAGAGAGAGAGAGAGAGAGAGAGAGAGAGAGAGAGAGAGAGAGAGAGAGAGAGAGAGAGAGAGAGAGAGAGAGAGAGAGAGAGAGAGAGAGAGAGAGAGAGAGAGAGAGAGAGAGAGAGAGAGAGAGAGAGAGAGAGAAATGAGAATTAGAGCAAAATATAACAAACAGGAAACAATGCTGGGGTTGTCCAATCGGAATGGCATAATTCATGAACTTATCCTAACGAGCTTCATTAAAGTCAGCCAAGTTCAGCAAATCTGATGTCATTTCACGAAAGAGTTGTAATGAATGTCTTAATTCCCCCCACACGGAGTTGTGCCACTGGTGCCTCTCATTCCTTCTTCCGGTTAAGATAGTACTTTTTGTTACTATGTGCACCATAGTACAAACATACTTTGAACATAGTACTAAGTAATTAGATAGTACAACATTTGTACTATTCATTTTCTAGAGTCCAGAAAAAAATGAAGCTAAAAAACAAGCTTAAATATTCCTAGTCCTAGTATAGCACATATACGTACTATATAGTAGTGGAAACAAGGTTAATCAGTCCAGCTTTGCTTTTCCAACCTTCACCGATTTGGCCTCAGATTTTTTCTGTGAACGTGGATGACGGCCGTGATTTGGTCCCTGATTTTTTCCCCATAAATATAGGTGATGGGCCCGATTTCCTGCACTTTTTTTCCGTAGTGGTCGACGACTATGATTTGGAATTGTAACTTTTCCGTGGAAGTCGATGGCCCCTATTTGGCGAACTTATTTTTTCAGTGGAAGCCGAAAACCTCGATTTGACATAGTGAATTTTTCCATGGGGATTAAACAGCTCCCTTCTGGCCCCTGATATTTTTCTATAGAGATTAAATGGCCCCCTCCCACCATTTCCTATATTCAATCACTTGCATAATACGCACAGGTACAGCTATCCCTAACATTAATGACGTTATCAGACAAATTGCCTTTATCTTCACTCGATAAGTTCGTTTTCTGTGATGGCGTATTCAATCCCATTTTCAATGAAATAATATTAAATCCCATTTTCAAAGATTATTTATAGTTAAAAGAACATAAATGAACATAAATAAATATGAAATTGAACATAAGAATGAAATTTATGAAGGACTTTTGGGGAAAACTATACGGTATTTCCTATTTATACGCATGTTGAACCAATCATTAACAACTACTTTGCAAAAGAATAAAGTTCAGAAGGCCTATACATAAGAAGCAAGGAAATAGTACGATATTCACACTAGTATATAATTATGTCTTACCTAACCTTACCTTATTATGTATGAGTTTATATTTTTTAATTTGAGTTCAAACTAACGTAGATATATGACCGAACCTAACCTTCCCTACCTAACCTATCCTAATCTACCTTAACCTAACCTAAACTAACATAACTAAGTCAATATTGTATGTTCTTAATAAAATATAATAACAATATTTCAAATAAACCAATTGGAAACGATTTTTTTGTAAATCAAGAAAATCACTCGGCAGAAGATAACATATTGTGGAGGGCGAAAATTCTGCTACTTTCTGGTGTAGATGGGCGTTGCTGAGGTGTGGGAATTTTTTGTTGATGATGTTTTTTATGTTCTCTAGGCTGGGTTGAATTGTTTTATGTATCACTGGATGACGAGTTACCAATTTAGCAATTTCATCTGCTTTTTGCCTTTAGCGACTGCTCCAAGATATAAAATGGTGGTAATTATTTCCACGTTGTCTTTCCACTGTTTTTGTCCTAATATTTGAGGTGCAGCCTTTGAGTCTGTGTGTATGATTGCTTTTTGAGTGTTTTGTGCAATCACATATGCGAATGCCTGTTGTATGGCAAACAGCTCAGTTTGGGTTGATGATATTGGTCCTCCCAGTCTCCAATATGCCTGTACGCTGGCCGTGCAAAGAGCAGCGCCAGCACTCTCATATTCTGTGTTAACCGATCCGTCTGTGAAGATGTGGGTGGCTCCTGCTACTGCTATGCTATACTTTTGCTCTTCTATTATGCGCCTTAGGATTGTCGGATCATAGGCAGCCTTTTTCATTGGGAGACTTTCTATTACTATTTTGAAGGTAGGCTCATCCCACGGTAGGGAAAGAAGTATACTTCTTTTCTCGAGTCTGCAGATACAAAAAAAGTAAATACACACCAGCTCAAGAAAAAGTAGAGTGTAACATAAAATTGACCCAGACTGACGAGCAGCAATACTCAAGAAAAGACCAAGACTTCCTGCGAATAAGAGTCATGTTGGCCGTCAAGGAGCAACATACGTCGCTTATTCACTCAGCAACTGCATAATACTCCTGCAACTCGCCTGTACGTTGCATTTTCACTCGACAATTTTTCAATCCACTCCACCGCCGTTGCAACGCACACAGTAAAGTCTTAAGCCCCTTTGCTCTGTTTATACCTAGAGCTTTGTCAATCTCTCTCTCTCTCTCTCTCTCTCTCTCTCTCTCTCTCTCTCTCTCTCTCTCTCTCTCTCTCTCTCTCTCTCTCTCTCTCTTCTCTCTCTCTCTCTCTCTCTCTCTCTCTCTCTCTCTCTCTCTCTCTCTCTCTCTCTCTCTCTCTCTCTCTCTCTCTCTCTCTCTCTCTCTCTCTCTCTCTCTCTCTCTCTCTCTCTCTCTCTCTCTCTCTCTCTCTCTCTCTCTCTCTCTCTCTCTCTCTCTCTCTCTCTCTCTCTCTCTCTCTCTCTCTCTCTCTCTCTCTCTCTCTCTCTCTCTCTCTCTCTCTCTCTCTCTCTCTCTCTCTCTCTCTCTCTCTCTTCTCTCTCTCTCTCTCTCTCTCTCTCTCTCTCTCTCTCTCTCTCTCTCTCTCTCTCTCTCTCTCTCTCTCTCTCTCTCTCTCTCTCTCTCTCTCTCCTGGCCTTAATATCCCTACCTCTCCCATGTATGCATCATAGACCTCTCTCCATGACCTGTTTCTGATCACCCCCTTCCTGGCCTGCATCTCCCCACCCCTGGCCTGCATCTCCCCACCCCTGGCCTGCATCTCCCCACCCCTGGCCTGCATCTCCCCACCCCTGGCCTGCATCTCCCCACCCCTGGCCTGCATCTCCCCACCCCTGGCCTGCATTGTCTACTGTACTAAGACTAGACTTCCCCCTCTACCTCTCCAACAAAACCAACATCATGAAGAGCCAACGGGTCCAAAACAAAGTACTCCGCTTTGCGGCGAGGCTGTCGCTGATGGACAGGGTAAGGACGGACCAGATCCACAGAGCTCTCAACATGATGCCAATGAATATCAGGCTCAGCTACTTAGCAAGAAAGCAGCTATACCGCATGAAACGCCTGTACGCCCCAGAAAATGAGGAACTCCACGAAGCAATCAACACAGCCAGTCTATGAAGTCCAGGAGCAGCAGCACAGAACCAGAAGAATCACACTTCAACAAAACATGATCAGACACATCCATGATCAAACCTTCCCGAGACTTCAAATACTGAGCGGACTGCCAGAATACCCAGATGAGTGGACCATCCCGGACCTGATTTTGTACCTAAACAAAAATAAATACGACAAACATTAAAAACCTTTTTTGTTCTGCAAGAGGTGCAACTAGCCTGATGTTGCTAAGATCAGCCTCCTGAAACCAACACCACCGGCTTAAAGGAAACCAGACACTAGCTAAGACACTCATACCGGCCACCCCAGCCAGGGCGCCGAGAACCCGACACAACACACACCCAAACTAACTCACACAAACCAAACAAACGACCCACACCTCATGCTAACCTATGGTGGACAGGGCACCCAACTTTCAGGCCTCCTCCACACCCAAATCCTTTTCCAGAATTTTCACCTCCCCATCCCTCTTCCTCTCCATTCTTTCCAAGCCCTTTGGACATCAAATCCGAATCCGAAAGACTAGACAGCTAGGGGACAGAATTCGAAGACAACTAATATCACATGGGATGGCTATCGTAATTTTTCTTCCTTTATCTGTTCACTCGCCATCAAAGCGATTGTGGGATTCATTAACTTCTCTGAGGGAAGCTTTCCTTTTTTCTAGTTGTCCTTAATTAGAGGAAGAATGCTTGATAAATGATGAAACAGAAAATATGGTTGCAGTATGTGCATTTACCTTGATGTCCTTTTATGTTTCAGCTCTTGGTGTCATGTGCATCTGCTTTTGAATAATCTGTACATGGTCTGCCTCAACTATTTCCACCACTCCCGTCCCTACCATGTCATTCATATTTATTCCTACCCTTAGGCAAAATATTTTTATATATCTTTTTTATTTTTGTATACCTCCTGCACCCTCAGGATGCAGCCCATTTGTTTCTGCTTCGGCCGGAAATCGAAGCCTTTTGGACTAAGACTCCGAACGCTCGGAGGTGGGAACTTGTGTGCTTACCTATTGATACTTACTATTAGTGTCTACGGGTAAGTGAGGTCTAGCTCTTTATGCCCTGCCTACTACCCTTGTACTGGTTGCGTTTTTACGTAACTACTTTGACTTTCAAATTATTTGCCGAATCAAGCTTTAACATCATGGATGGAGGTGGCTTCCACAACTCAACCCGTCCTCGACTCACGTCCATTACATCCAGTGGTTGACCCACAGGCGCATTCATAAATTTTTACAAGGTGTTCATTCAAAACGGGAATGTTCTCAAATCTAAATTCATATTATAATATATTAGTATATTGTGTATATATAAGCATAGGTTAGGTTAAGTTAGGTGTTTAGGCTCTGTTGGCGATTAACTTTGTATTTTGTAGTGTGTGGGTGAAGCATTTTCAGCGTTGTGGTTCGAACAAAATTCGTCAGTGAAGAACTTGCTCCGGAAGTGTTCGAATGAAATCAGTTGTGAGTCATGTGTAGACCGTTTTTCATCCATAAACAGGGGGTTTGCCGAGTGCATGGAATCACTTTTGGGTCTTTGTTTGGAGGACAGGTTGCCACAACTTCCTCTTTTAGAGTACTCCACTTGTAAATTATACGTACAGGGTCCGAGTACTTTCCAACGTCCCTTCGGCTTATTTGTGCTTCCAGCTTCCACTTGCATCCTCTTGTCCTGCTTTCTCTCATTCTGAAGAGGCTATCCCTGTCCACCTTATATATTCCTCCTAATCTGTTCCTTCTATCCTCTAGTGTTGGGAGACTTAGTGCCATTACCTATGCTCGTAGCTGAGCTCTCTTAGCTCTGGCACCAATCTTGTTGCAAACCTATATATTTTTTCAATTTTCATTTTATGTTTCACAAGGTGCGGATTCCATACTGGTGATGCGTATTCCAATATTGGTCGGTCAAATGGTGTGTAGATTGCTATGAAAAAGTCCTGATTGAAGTTTCTAAATGATGTTCTTATATTTGCTAGCGTCCCATTTATGTCCGTATGGATATACTGCGTATGTGTGTAATTACCTAATTACACGTCTGCCCAGTACACTTTGTCGTATAACGCTTCGAAATTACTGACGGTTTTGGCCTCCACCACCGTCTCACTTAACTTGTTCCAACCATCTACCACTCTACAAACGAAAATTTTCTAATGTTTTCAAATTCAGGAAGCCGTTTTTTAGCATGCCTTTGCACCTTCTCCAGTTTATTGATGTTCTTCTTGAGATTTGGACACCATACAACTGCTGCATATTCCATTTTAGGTCTCACAAAAGTCATGGACAGTTTCATGAAGTTGGAAAGCGACGCATACGCTCTTCTCACATTGTTCTTTGCGTGTTCCTCTGGTGTGGTCGATTTTCTCAAATTCTACATTCCATAACATGGAATTTATTCACATTAAATTCCATCTACCACATTGTACTCCAAGTACTTAAAGCTTACACAACTGTCACATCCGTTATGTGTATTCACCTACTTGTGCTTGCGGGGATTGAGCTTTGCTCTTTCGGCCTGCCTCTCAACTGTCAATCAATCAACTGTTACTAACTACGTTTTCCCCCTCCCCCCCCACACACACACACCCAGGAAGCAGCCTGTAACAACTGTCTGACTCCCAGGTACCTATTTACTGATAGGTAAACGGGCAAACAGGGTGAAAGAAACTCTGCCCATAGTTTCCCGCCGGTGGCGGGAATCGAATCCCGGTCCATAGGATTACGTAACCAGCGTGCTGTCAACTCAGCCACCGGCGCGGTGTGTGTGTATGTGTGTGTGTGTGTGTGTGTGTGTGTGTGTGTGTGTGTGTGTGTGTGTGTGTGTGTGTGTGTGTGTGTGTGTGTGTGTGTGTGTGTGTGTGTGTGCGGGCGGGCGGGCGGGCGGGTGCAAGGTGCCACATACCAGACACCCGAGGCACATGTGTCACAGGAAGTAGCATCAACAAGACAAGGGTCATGAATATCTTAACATGCTTGTGTGAGCTCCTCACCGCCACCTGCGACTACAACTGCTCTCGCTTCTGTGTGTTACGCCCCCATTATTATTATTATTATTGTCATTGCTGTTATTATTGTTATTTAGGATAAAAACTCACTTATATATGTGTGAATTTTATGTAAAGGACGAGACTTAAATCTCAACGACTAATCGGCGAGATATAAGTCTCGTCCTAACTACGTACATAGACCTGGACCAAGCACTCAGGAGAGTGCGAAAGATTCGGTGTAATTCTTTATATAAATTTCACAAATAAATAAGTGTGGGTTTTTATCGTATGTTATTATGTCTGGGGTGATATAATGTCTATTACCATTGCTTATTGTTGAGGTTCTTATCTTCGTTATATACCTATACCCGTCACCCCCTCTCCCACCTATACCCACCACTCCTCTTACACCTACACCCATCACTCCTCACCCATCTACATCCACCACTCCTCACCCCACCTACACAAACCACTCCTCACCCACCTACACAAACCACTTCTCACCCACCTACACAAACCACTCCTCACCCACCTACCCAAACCACTCCTCACCCACCTACACAAACCACTCCTCACCCACCTACACAAACCACTCCTCACCCACCTACACAAACCACTTCTCACCCACCTACACAAACCACTTCTCACCCACCTACACCCACCACTCCTCACCCACCTACACCCACCACTCCTCACCCACCTACACAAACCACTTCTCACCCACCTACACCCACCACTCCTCACCCACCTACACCCACCACTCCTCACCCACCTACACAAACCACTTCTCACCCACCACTCCTCACCCACCTACACCCATCACTCCTCACCCACCTACACCCACCACTCCTCACCCACCTACACAAACCACTTCTCACCCACCTACACCCATCACTCCTCTTCTTCTTCTTGAGAATAGGTGCAGTTTTCATGAAGGGTTTACCCTCCCGATGACTGCACCAGGACAGACGTAGGGAGACGCGTTGACGTTGAGGAGGAGAAGAAAGTCAAAAGTGTTAGATGTGTCGAGCTGTACAGAGAGGAGTGGCGACGAAACCAGAGGCGGACGGTAGAGGGAGACTCGCCGCACCTAGGGCGGGATGTCGAGTTCACGGTGGCAACTGATCCACACACGGCGTAGCGGTGTGCGCAAGACATCAACTAATATTTCTCCGGAAACTTGTATATCGGAAAGCGCAAGCAGTACGCATCCCAAATCACCCACGTGTCAGGGGACACCCGGCCACCAGGCGGTGCCTTCGGCTGAGACATCTTATCCGGCACCCTATAAACAAACTCCTTTACCCGTGACACCCAGACAGTGGATGAGCACCATGGGATCGGAAGCACCCGGGCATCCCAATAAGGGCCCAACACTGGACCCTCACAGGGCACGACCCCAGCAGACGGGACTAGGTGTCCTCCCAGACCGGGGCAACAAAGGAGGGAGAACCGCAGGGGATGCAGGCACGGCATCGACCCCACCACAGGGCACAGGAGCCGAGGCCCCCCGGCGCACATCTTTCCGCAACACCACGACGAGGTCCCGATCATCAGGGGCAACCCCCCACTGCGGAGATCCAACAGCAGGAGACGCAGGAGGGGGGGGGGGGGCACTGGCAGCAACTTTGGAGCCCTGCACAGCACCAACATCCATGGCGGGGGACGCCAGAGCACCATACTCCCCCACCAACTCCCAAGGCACACCACGAAGGGGAGACACACTCCGAGTCCGCCGCGAACGCTTCGAGACAGGCCGCACCACACCACCCCCAGCAGGCCCCGCCGCAGCCATGGCCACATCTTCAGATCCACACAGGCCACACCCGCACCGTCCGAAGAGTCCACAGAGGCCACATCGCCCGCACCGTCCGAAGAGTCCACAGAGGCCACATCGCCCGCACTGTCCACATCATTCATGGAAACAGCCTCAGAATATCGACGCGCACGCTTCTGCAAAGGGATGGAAAGAGCAGAACTACAGTCGCCAACACACACAGGCACGGCAGGTACGTCCCCCTGCCGAAGCCCCCCCCTCCATAACAGCAGAACCCGAGTCCCTGGAAGCAGGTACCACATCCACAGGTGAGGGCGGGACATGAACCTCCACCAGGACATCCCGCACTACACACAGCGCAGGCGACGGCCCGACACCCTCACACACCGGCTCTGTTACCCTGTTTGGAGGGAAGGAGGCTAATTACTCTTAGACTACAGATCATTTAGGACAAGAATTATTTGCTGGGAATTGTCTTCCCTAGGGGGCCAGGCCTAATCTAACTTCCACTATTTTAGGAACTCCTTGACCTTAGCTATTGACCCTTACAGAGCAACCACTAGACCCCATAACACCTTGCCTGATGGTGTACCACTGTACCTGTCCTGGCTTGATGGTGTACCACTGTACCTGCCCTGGCCTGATGGTGTACCACTGTACCTGCCCTGGTTTGATGGTGTACCACTGTACCTGCCCTGGTTTGATGGTGTACCACTGTGCCTGCCCTGGCCTGATGGTGTACCACTGTACCTGCCCTAGCTTGACAGGGTACCATTGTACCTGCCCTGGTTTGATGGTGTACCACCGTGCCTGCCCTGGCCTGATGGTGTACCACTGTACCTGCCCTGGCTTGATGGTGTACCACTGTACCTGCCCTGGCTTGATGGTGTACCACTGTACCTGCCCTGGCTTGATGGTGTACCACTGTACCTGCCCTAGCTTGACAGGGTACCATTGTACCTGCCCTGGTTTGATGGGGTACCTGCACTGGCTTGGCAGGGTACCATTGTACCTGCCCTGGTTTGATGGGGTACCTGCCCTGGCATGGCAGGGTACCATTGTACCTGCCCTGGTTTGATGGGGTACCACTCTACCTGCTCTGGCTTGATGAGGTACCACTGTACCTGCCCTGGCTTGATGAGATACCACTGATGGGGAACAGGGGCATCACTAGCTACGAGTGGTCATTAGACATGACGAGCCAGCTTCAAGTGCATATCCACTTTTGGTTCAACAGGTCGGCTTTCGGCACGCAAATGGTCAAAGAGGTTGGTTGGCGTTCGATCCCCGATTATCTAAGTTGATGGTCGGCGTCGATCACCGATAGTCCAAGTGGTTGGTCAGTGTTCGATTCCCTGTGGTCCAATGGTTTGTTGGCGTTTGATTTCCGAAGCACAAGTGGCTTCTCCCCGAGCCTTCACTCTCTCCCCATATCCAATATAAGTGCTATATAGCCATACAGCTTCAACGTTTTGCCCTGATAACTCAGCCCGTCCTCATAAGGTTTTTCCAACGTCAAGAAAACGGTCAAGTTAAAGTGTCCTCTCCTAACCTAACAGAGGATCCAAAACAGAAAACGGGACAGTACGTCACTTTCGTGAGCCACTTCCATTTTCAAGTACGATTTTATTTGGCCTTATGTAACGCATACGATTGAAATGCGACGTTCTTTGTGAGAGGACAGGTTGGATTTGAACCTTTGAATATTACAGTTCAGTAGTTCAAAGAAAGTCAGCCTGCTGAAGGAGCGTAGCCTCGCTGCCAGCCAAAGGAGTTCTTGTAAAATTCGTAAATTACCGCACCACTTGCGAAGAATTAAGGAATTAAGTCATTTAATGCCAGTGTCACACACACACACAGACTGTCCATGTAAATTCCGGTCTCAGGTCTTTGGTCACGCTGGCGCCATTCCAATTAAATGCAAATGAGTGGGGGTGCCAATACACCTGGAGGGGGGGGGGGGGGAGAAGTGACGGCGGGGGGGGGGGGGGGGGGGGAGGAGGGAGAAGTCCTGACACTCGTCCTGATGATGTTCCCCGGAACTTGGCGCTCAGCGATGGCTGGCTGGACGGAGATTGGACTCTCGTTGAAGGACAATCATTGTTTTTACCTTGCTGCTGTTGGGTCAGCGTTCGTGTTTTGTTTTTTATATTTAATTGTTCCGAGACTGAGATAATTTTTTTTGAAAATCTTCATCAGTTTTGGCTTTGTAATTTTTTTTATTCTACTGTTTATCCTCCTTTGCTGTTTTTCTACGTTTTCTTCGAATTGATGTTCATCGATTTTGTCTTAATTTTTCTATTTAAAAATTTATACTTTGTGTGCAAGAAAATGCGATAGAGACGGCTAAACATCACTAGCGGATGAGCAGTGCGGGGTCCTCTCTATCATTTCCCACCAGTGAACAAGACTGGAAAACAACCTTTGATGAGGCAAATGGCAGAAGCCGCGCCCTGCTATCGCGAGTAGGGAGGAAGCTCTCTGATAACACTACAAGGAGACTGGAGAGGAGGTGCGGCCATAACCATGTTGAATATGAAAATATGATCGGAGGTAGTTTCTTGAATACCTATTTTATATTTCGCTAGAGTCATATGTATAATTTTGTCCGGATCTTGAAAGATAAAATGAGTTGCTTACATCGCATAGCCGTAGAGTTTCAAAGAATTGGCATGAGTTATTGCAACGTGATGCAGAAGTGCAGCAACACTGGGCCAAGGTCGCTAACACCTAAACAACTAAAAGATGCTGCTTTGGCCCATGCAGTGTGTAAGTGGCAGAATGAAACAAGAATGAGGTGATTTGATAGAATACTATGCCCAAGATTACCATCAGAGTGCCGGCGGGATGATGGGGAAATAGCCTAGGCTACCATCATCTTTTGTCCGGTCGTGATGGTCGAGTGGATAAGGTGTCCTGTACACCAGTTGCATGGCGTTCCTGGCAGTATGGGTTCGAGTCACTTCTACGGTGTAAGTTTTCAGTTGCATATATGCCTGGAGACCGTTCAGGCTTGTTCGTATTTGTGTTCCTCACGTGTGCCCCAAAGAATGAGGTGATTTGATAAAATACCATGCCCAAGATTACCAACAGAGTGCCGGCGGGGGGATGGAAAATTAGCCTCAGCTTCCATCCTCTTTTGTCCGGTCGTGTTAGTCGAGTGTTTAAGGGATCCTGTACATCAGATTCATTGCTTCTGGCAGTATAAATATATATATATATATATATATATATATATATATATATATATATATATATATATATATATATATATATATATATATATATATATATATAATATATTTATATATATATATATATATATATATATATATATATATTTAATATATATATATATATATATATATATATATATATATATATATATATATATATATATATATATATATATATATGTATATATATATATTTTATATAAATATATATATATATATATATATATATATATATATATATATATATATATATATTTAATATAAATGCATATATATATTTAATATGCAAATATTTATTATATATGCATATATTTAATATATATGCAAAAGGTTAAAAAGCCACACTTATGCATTTGTGAAATTTATGTCAAGAATTACACCAAGCCTTTCACACTCTTTTGAGTGCTTTGTCAAGGTCTGAGTGGGTAGTTAGGACGAGACTTACATCTTAACGACTAATCTTTATCGCTGCGATGTAAGACATTATCGTCTGTATTCAAGTCCCATTGAGATGAACGGGGCTTGTCTACGAACGGGGCTTGTCTACGAACGGGGCTTGTCTACGAACGGGGCTTGTCTACGAACGGGGCTTGTCTACGACCGGAATTAAAGATAAGGGCTTAAACACGAACGTGGTATATAGACACGATTGAGGAGCCGGGAGACTTGACAAGACGAACGTCTGAATGTGGATTGAGGCAATATTTCTGCCACTGTTTTGTTGTTGAGAAGTGGACGTCTGGAGGGAGAATGGTGCCACGTGGGAGGGTATGGGTGCTCACTTCAACGAGGGAGGGGCATTTGTGCTCACTTCAACGTGGGATTGTGTTAAAAAAAACTGTTTCAACATAATAAGGCGCATGCTTTATTCACTTTCTCTCTGAGTTACTCACGTTGTGTTCACTTAGAGCTGCTCAAATGTCCACTTAAGTAGGTGCTCAAATGTCCACTTAAGTAGGTGCTCAAATGTCCACTTAAGTAGGTGCTCAAATGTCCACTTAAGTAGGTGCTCAAATGATCACTTAAGTAGGTGCTCAAATGTCCACTTAAGTAGGTGCTCAAATGTCCACTTAAGTAGGTGCTCAAATGTCCACTTAAGTAGGTGCTCAAATGTCCACTTAAGTAGGTGCTCAAATGTTCATTTAATCTTGTGTACTATGGTGCACAGAGTTACAAAAACTACAATCTAAACTGGAGTATGGGTTAATTGAGTTATATAGCTCTATACTTATACCAGAATAACCAGAACGACAGATGACAGAGCTTAACATTTCGTCTCGGTGAGTTTGTGTTCTGTGTTGGAAACAAATGCACTGGCAACCTTGGGTTAAGGCAGGTTAATAAAATTGGGTTAATATAATTCATCATTATATTTCTTCATAACTTCACTTTATTCAATATTCAAATATTAGAACACATCATGGGTTCAAAACTAAACTTGGTAGCCATCCCGTCCAGCTGTTTTGCTAGTACTTTTCGATCTATGTTGACCATCGTACATTTATTGACGCAATGAACAATTAAATAGTAGAATTTGGTGCTATTCTCTTTATAGAGTCCGGAAAAAAATAAAGGTAAAAATTAAATGTAGATATTCCCAGGCCTAGTATAGCACATATATGTACTATATTAGGTTATGAATGGGGGTCAGATAACCCTAATTTAGTGGGGGGGTTAGATGGAAGGACAGATGGATAGATGGATGGGCGGATAGACAAATAGATAGATAGATGTATATATGGATAGCTAGATAGGTAGATGGATGCATAGGTGAATAGATAGATTTTTAAATAGATGGATGGATAGATAGTTGGATTGATAGATGGATAAATAGACCGACAGACAGAGGGGAAAAAAGATTGATATCTATATATATAGAAAGATGGAAGGATTGGTAGATGTATAGATAGATGAATGGGCAGATAGAGATATATGTTCTCCCCACTCTACAGATAAGAGTGGGGATCAGATAACCTGTATTGGGCCTAGAACTGTTAGGTTAGGATAGTTTATGTCTCGTTACAGTACAATCGAGCTTATTTTCGACGCACAATTGAGAATTCCGGGTTCGAATCCCGGGCGGGACAGAAATAGTTGGGCACATTTTCTCTCACCTAATGCATCTGTTTACCTAGCAGGAAGTAGGTACTCAGGAGTTAGTCAGCTTATTGTGGGGTTGCATCCTTGGCGAGGTTCGGGAAGACCACGATAAAAGCCTAACGTGTATGCATATACTCTGGCTTCCTGTCCCCCCCAATACAGTGAATTATTTTTAGCAACATAAAAACAAAATCTTTATCGGGCTGTCCAAATTCACTACCACCAAATTCTACTTTCTAATTGTCCATTACGTCAATATATGTACGGTGGCCTACATTGTTATTATTAGCAGTATTTAAACATAAGGATGGGCTGCTTACTCACTCTTGGGGGAATCAAATGTGTTAGTCCCCCATTACCCCATTAACAAGCATAATACGGTGAATATAACGCCAACAACTATGCTAGTCATTACTTACTATTCTGCATATCCTTCAGATACGTACGTTTTTTTATCATAATGTGTGCAGATGTTAATTTAGCGACGTCCTTTCAATTAATTGTTATTGGTTCATTAGTTAATCATTTGAGTAATGTAAACAGCTCAACATTGTTTACTTACGGTACTCCCTGGTGGGCTCTTCCACTTCCCTGGCTCTTATGCAAATCGGAGAAGTCTCAGTTTACATTCCATTAGTGCCGGGGATGAGGAAACTTCATTAGGATATTCAGTCAAGTAATTTAGGTTTTTCGTAGTGCTATATTATATATATATATATATATATATATATATATATATATATATATATATATATATATATATATATATATATATATATATATATATATATATATATATATATATATATATATATATATTATTAAATATGACCGAAAAAGTAAGAATAATAATTCTAACACGAATTTTCTCGATATTTCTTATATTTCTTTTCACTTTTGATGGTAACTGAAAAATCAATTCTCCAAAATTCATTTTTATTTCTAGTCTGACGCGACACTTGAACGCGTTTCGTAATAACTTATTACATTTTCAAAGACTTTAGTTTACACACACACAACTATAACTAAACAGAGTTTAAACAGCTTCGATTTTATACCTGCATTTGGGTGAGGTGATATGTTGTAACATATCACCTCACCAAGCTTCCTTCAACTGCATTAGTCGTTTGGAATCCGGGACTTGTATAAATATGTCGTCGACATACCTGCAGTAGAAAGCGGGGTTTAGGTCTTCTCTCTGCTCAATAGTACCCATGTAAAAGTTCGTGAACAAGACACCCGTCGGGGAGCCCATGGCGACGCCGTCCACTTGCTTATTCATGTGTTCGTCAGGACGTAAGAAGGGTGACTCGTGCAAGCTTCAAGCAGTTTTCTTAATATTGTCTCTGGTATGTTGAGAGGAGTGCTGGTCGGATCTTGATACACTCTGTCCATTATCATTACAAAAGTCTCGTCCACGGGCACATTAGTGAACAATCTAAATTTAAAACTTTCTGTCGTTTTCAACTAAATATGTCTAAAAGAAAGACTGCTACCAAAATATACTAATATTAGAATACACGACCCCCAGCAGCAAGAACCCAAGCTGTCACGACAGGATATCGCCAAGATCTGATCCGTAATCAGGTGCACAAAGCAAAGAACGAGATCAGTAGTAGCACAACATGTCTACAGCAGGATATAGACACGTGGAAATAGACTGACATCGACAAGGACCTCTGTACTAGAATCGACCTAAAAATTCGACGAACTTGCTGACCGGCACCTCCATAACACAAGTATAATCAAGAAGTTGACATCATTATTCGGAGGTCCCATTATGGTTCCTCGACCCAGGGAGAGTTTCTTAAATCTCGCCAGAATCAACCTCACCGAAGACCAAATCACTCTCTTAAATCTGGGAATAAACTGTCACGTTCAAACTTTTCACGTCACAATTTGTTCATGAGAGATGGGGAGACAGACAGATAAAGAGAGATAAAGACAGACAAACAGGCAGAGAGGGAAAACACAGAGGCAGACCCGGAAGCAGAGAGACTGATAGACAAAGCTAGAGACAGACAGACAGAGACACAGAGACAATGAGATGAAAAGGCAAAGACAGACAGAAAGTAGACTGATGGACGGATAGATAGGTGGATGGATAGGCGGATAGATAGATTAAGATGAAAAACACAATTTAATTTCACTTGGGTCATTGGGATTCGAACTCTGACGTGAAAAATAAGAGACCATCACTAACTAAATGGTCAGGATACACGAATGGAGGTAGCACCTACGGTTGGATGTGTGAGGACTCTTAGTTTCGGAGAAGAAAATAGGAGGCACCCGAGAGAGCTATACTAGGCCCCGCGTAAGCACTTGCGTATTGTCTCCTCCTAACCACCATATATATTTTAGATTTTGTTAGAGTCTTTATATAAAAATTAATTAACAAGTACTACAACAACAATCACTACCACCACAAGTGCCAACACAACCACTCCCGCCACCACAACCTCTACTGCTACGAGTGCCACCATAACCACTACTGCCACAATGGCCACCACAACCAGTACCGCCTCAAGTGCCACCACAACCAGTACAAGTCTCACCACAACCTGTACTGCCACAAGTGCCACCGCAACCACGACTTCTACAAGTGCCACCACAACCAGTACCAGTGCCACTACCATCCTCCAGAATCACAAGTCCTGGTATTACCATATACGTTCAAAAATAAAAACATTCCGATAATATGTTTAGTCATTAAATATCAGAAAATCCGCGCTCGTCGTAAACATGCTTCAAAAAAGAGAGAGAGAGAGAGAGAGAGAGAGAGAGAGAGAGAGAGAGAGAGAGAGAGAGAGAGAGAGAGAGAGAGAGAGAGAGAGAGAGAGAGAGAGAGAGATGGAAGGCGGGCGCAGCGCTGCAACCCAACATGAATACATAGTGCCAGCGTGATGTACAGGGTTGGCACCGCAGATACATGGCACTCCATGGCTCTGGCAGATAACTCAGCGTCTAGTCCAGTGTAGAAGGAATCGTGTACTTTACGCCTGGAATTATTGATGTGGGGAGGGGAGAATAGTAGCCCTCACATACGGGTGTCGCAGCACGGGTGTGATGGTGGGGGAGAGTGTACCCCGTGAAGGGAGTGACCCCTGAAGGTGTACCAGCAGGGCAGAAGCAACACTGGCGCTGGAGTATGAGGTCTGCGTACTAAAGCCAGTTACAGCACGCCGGAGTTAGATATTGGAGAAATAAAAAAACTCATCTGCAGCGTTAGGAGTAAAGGAGAGAGATGAGACTAGCGAGACATCCGCCACCACCACTTCCAGCATCACCATCTCTCTCTCTCTCTCCCTCGATCTGTCTGTCTGTCTGTCTCCTTCCTGTGTGTGTGTGTGTCTCTCTCTCTCTCTCTTTCTCTTTCTCTCTCTCTCTCTCTCTCTCTCTCTCTCTCTCTCTCTCTCTCTCTCTCTCTCTCTCTCTCTCTCTCTCTCTCTCTCTCTCTCTCTCTCTCTCTTCTTTCTCTCTCTGTTTCTGTCTATGTAAAAAGAGAATACTTTGGTAGCTCGCAAAACCTATTATACAGTTATGTATGGAGCACTATGCTTGTTATATTTCATCATTATCCTTAGAGCTACATTATACTCTCTCGAATCCAGAAAGACTAAAATCGCAGCCATAAGTCACAGACGTCTGCGACAACTCTAATCGAAAACAATGGAGTAAAACGACTTATTATGCACCAAGTGTGACCTCTACGGGAGCATCCGTTGGCTCACTGCGATACTCCAGCATCCGTTGGCTCACTACGAGATACTCCAGCATCCGTTGGCTCACTGTGAGATACTCCAGCATCCGTTGGCTCACTGCAAGACTCCAGCATCCATCACTCATGACGAGAAGACATTCTGTGAATGACGGGCAGATGAAAATTTAATTACTGGGTAAAAATACCCTCCCCTCCAAGCTTCGCCGTAGTCGTAGGGGGTTACGAAGCCCACGCAAGATCTGAAGCTTCGGTAAATTTTGCATTCTCTACAGGAATTCAATTAGACAAAATCATTCACGTTCCGGGAAGGGTTACGCTAAGGCGCTTACGAACTCACGCTGATAATGAGGAAATTCTTGTTGAACTTTGCTGTGGTATGCCCAAGGAAAAAGCCGCAATAAAACGACGTCATTTAAGGGAGAAAAGACGACACCAAAAACTTCAATTAATTTAAATGTAAATATGTTATTATAAATTTATTTTTTTCTTCGTCTACTCAACGTTATTTCGTGGAGCGATGATCTTCAACTGAGACTGACGAAGAGGAAGCCAGCGCTGTCTTATTGCGTTTATGTAAGTAAACGTATTAAAAATAAATGGAACAAATATCAGTGTTTTTGTGATATATATATATATATATATATATATATATATATATATATATATATATATATATATATATATATATATATATATATATATATATATATATCAAGCACAACTAAGTGAGTACATATAGCTAGCCCTAACACACACACACACACACACACACATACACATACACATACACATACACATACACACACACACACACACACACACACACACACACACACACACACACACACTGCTAGCAATGACCCTCACATATACCTAGTCTTAACACACATACACACACACACACACACACATATCACCATTACAAATAAACACACTGAGTATTATAACACACGAACATTTCCAGTCTAAATTCACAATTGCTAGGATCCCCTTTGTGGTCACTGAGACGATCTTGCCTCATACATGAGCCAGTTAATGCCATACGTTTCACTGAATCAACGGTCAGTCGAGAGCTCGAAGCCAACAACGGCCCTCGTTGCGAAAACATGACGCTCATTAGGGCTGAAATCGGAGGAAGCAGCACGCTGCCTCCTGCTGCCTGTAAATTTCCCACCATAAATGCTGATCGTGTCCATTAGGAAACCGGGTTTTTCCAGCGTGTAAAGGGTCGAGGGACGAAATAGAGGAAGTAATTCTTTAAAAACGATTGTTGAAATAATTTTTCTGGTGAATTTTTGGTCGACTATGACACAGAATATTACATCAATAGGAATTATATCAATGCATAATTTCAGCTGTGTGAATCACTGATATCGAGCTCATCTTACTTCAGTCACTTAGTTTTCTATCTGTAACTAGCCACGTTATATATAAACTAATCAACACACAATTTATAAAACAATATAATTAAGTTACTGGAGACCAGACGCTTAGGGCTAGCCACACCCAACTTTCACGCATGAAACAGGTGGGGCATGGAAGTGTCATGTGCCAAATGGGATAGGCTCTAGTGTCATATTTTAGGAAACGACTAACCCGATCCCGTACCTGACATATGGGCTATGTTGTCCACAGAATTATTTAGCAGTTTCACTGCTTAGGAACTGTGAGGGTATTTTTACCCAGTAATTAAATTTTCATCTGCCAGTCATTCACAGAACGTCTTCTCATCATGAGTGATGGATGCTGGAGTCTTGCAGTGAGCCAACGGATGCTGGAGTATCTCGTAGTGAGCCAACGGATGCTGGAGTATCTCACAGTGAGATGCGAGGCAACGGATGCTGGAGAGAGAACCATTTGCTTATATCGTGAAACTAAAAAAAAATAATAATAAGTCTTAAGACATCTTACACACACAGTCAAACCATCTCAGTGCTCAGAAAGAGACGAGTGAATTATGCTCTAGAAGTGACTTTCATTTATCCTAACGATACGCTGAGTGAAAAAGTCCTAAGATATAAAACACACAATCATTATTAAGACAATTATTTTTATTAGATTATCATTCAGATTATTTTGTTTTATAACAGAAAATAAAAGTTCAACTCTGTCCTCCTTCTAACAGTTACACGGTTGAGGATGTGTAGTTTTAGATTCCCTTCCGTGTGGTGAGAGGAGGAGGAAGGATAGACGAGGGAAGGGAGCAGAGAAGACCACTGAGGAAAGAGGTAATGGCGCAGAAGAAGGAAATGAGAGGGACCGCTGCCTGCCTCCCTCACATGCAGACAGGCGATGGCAGCCGGAATGGATGGCAGCCGTCTGTGTTATGTGTCAGGGTCGGTTGGTGTGCCGAGCTGGCTAGGTGGGTTGGTGGGTCGGGCTGCCAGGGTGGGTTGGTGGGTCGGGCTGCCAGGGTGGGTTGGTGGGTCGGGCTGCCAGGGTGGGTTGGTGGGTCGGGCTGCCAGGGTGGGTTGGTGGGTCGGGCTGCCAGAGTGGGTTGTTGTGTGTCGGCTGTAGGTTTGTCGAGGTAATTGATGATCACAATCTAAGCTGATGATTGACTGATAAACTTCAACTCGCTGGCTATCACTGAAGACGGTTCCACAAACACTCTAATCTAACTGAAAACAAAACTTGCAACTATCGTCTCAGTTTCCGGTCACTCTGGCGAGATCTATAAGGACCAGCACCGAACGTTTACCAATAATATCCTCCAGAAGATGTCACGCAGTATATTATGGAAAACGTCTTCAAGACTGTGAAAAAACGTCTTGAAAACTGTCACAAAATCAACAAATGCCAAAGGCAACAAAAACGAACAAGTGGACGACTGAGCGTAAGAAAAAAAAATTACTTGCCAGTCAACACTGTGTTGAAAGACGAGCAACACTTGATTTCCAACAAAATCACGGACCGTTCCAGGAAATCATGAACTAAGACGTGCTTTAAGAATGTTCAGTTTACGTTATCTGCAGCGACGAAGAGTATTAACTGACATGACTCAAGAATGCAAAGGGATGAAAGGACATAATAAATGGAATATTAATATGATGTTAAACATATCAGCGCACAGACCTGGGTAAATACTAGCTCAGAAACAGCTAGAGTTTATGATTTAGGGAGCAAAATACAGTTTACCACCACGAATGGTTCACACGAAAGTTATACATACATAAATGGTCCAAAAGACCTGCAATTTCCTAAATTGTTATATTCATTTAGATTTTTTATTCACGTAAAGGTACATACACAGAAGATGAGTTACAAACATAATGTTGGATTTAAAGATAGATCTATTACATACAATATCTAAAGCCACTAATACGCATAGCGTTTCGGGCAAAGGTGGGGGGGGGGGGGGAACCCCACTTAGGCTAAAACTTAATAGTAATTGAGATTAAAGTATAAATTGAGTTGAAAAAAGGAATAAAAAAAGGGGGGGGGAAGACATGGCAGAAACTAGCAATTATACAAGTTGGTCAACAAACATCATTGTTTAAAATAGCAAGACATGAGTTGACATTAAGGGGTAAGGTAGGTTACATGGAGTTTATTAGGTAGTACTTAGTTTTTATCTTAAACTGGCTGAGAATGGTTGAGAGCCTTTGACATGATTGGGAAGGTCATTCTCCATTCTGGGTCCCTTTGATTTATAGAGCATTTCTCGCTTGCTTAAGTCGTACTCTTGGCATATGGAATCTAACGTACTCTTGAATTATATGAAAACAGCTAATAGGAAAGCTTAACGACGTCCTCCTTGACTACAATCGACCTTCCCCTAGATACAACCTGCAACATTTAACTAACTTCTAGGTATCATCTATTTAATGCCAAGTGAACAGAAGATTCAGGCGTAACGAAAAGATTTCTAAATGCTTCTTCCTGAGCGGGAGTCGAACTGGTTGCGAGATGATTGATCTATCTACTGCGGCACAGATTTCTCTCTTTTAACGTAAAATAAATATTACTCTCATAATAAAGGCCCGAAAAAATTATTGGCCGATAGTAAAGGTCATAACTATTGCAATAAAGTCGCATCAGGGAAACACAGCATAATTACTCACTTTCACTTCATCGTGACTGTTCAATATATGAACAAATCTAAATTGAATCCAGCATTGTTGTTCGATATAATTGCTTAGTTTATATGGAATTGAACGTTAAGCTCAGTCGCTGCTGGCCATTATAACGCCACACCGGAGTATTAATTGTGGGTGCGTGTAGATACGACACCACTCTGCCATTGTTACCCAACACTCTAAAGCCTTCAGCCCCTCGTTATTATTGTGTGCGGCTCGTCGCTAGGGTGTCTGTGTGTGTGTGTGTGGGGGGAGGGTGGGTGTGTGAGGGGTGTGAGGGTGCGTGAGGGTGTGTGTGAGGGGGTGTGGGGTGCATGAGAGAGTTGTGGGGGATGTGTGAGGAGGTGTGGGGGTTTGTGAGGGTTTGTGAGGGGTGTGTGTCAGGGGTGTATGAAAGGGTGCGGGGATATGTGAGGGCATATGGACATACCACGTATTCCAACATGGATTTTTACGTATAGAAAAACCTTGAATCCATGAACATCCACAGACACCGCTCCCTCGCCCCTTCCTCCAGAGCTTCCCTCCACCCCTCCATCACTCACGCTCGTTAAACTCCTCCCACAAGGCCAGAAACGATAAAAAAAACTCTTTCTCCCAAAATCTACCAAAAAAAAAAAAGAGGAAAAAGACTCATTAGTCGAGAAACAATTGGTGGCTTGTCTTCTCTCTCCCACCCCTCACAAGCCCCTAATTGATTCATTAGAGCTGTTTCATCTCTTTGTAGACTTATTAAGAATTTACCGAGCACAGCGTTCTCTGCATCTGTGACGACCCAGCATCCGGTCATCTCCTCAGAGGGAGGCACCGATCTCCGGCTAGAAAGCATCACACTCCAGTTGAGGTGTAGCTTGAAAACTCGAGATTTTATGCATTTATAATCTTTTTTATTTTGATTTATTTTAGGTACAGAAGAGATTACTACATGGACAGAAAGCCTTAAGACAGATATAAACAGGAATCTTAGTATATGGTTCCCTGCGAGAGGGACAGGAATCTTGCGAAGGTTATAGAGGGCTCCGTCGACCGTCGTCCTCAGGAGGCAGCTCACAACTATCGCCTAGCTCCCGGGTTACGCCTTTACTTTCCCTTCACCTGGGTTCTAGGAGACTCGAACCCGGAGACCTCACGCATGTGAAGCCGAAGCTCACACGCTTTTATTTACTCATTTACTGCTAGGTGAACAGAAGCATCAGGTGAAAGGATCGTGCCTAAATATCCTGGTCTCTTTGGGAATCAATCTCTGATCCAACCAGTTATAAGCGGAGTGGGGTAACAACGCGAGGTACGCCCTGCTAGGGGCGAGGGCGTACCGCTGGTGACACGGACGGCGTGCTCTAAGAGTCCTTGTTGTGGTATAGACTCCTGGTACATCGCTGTCAGTCAAGCTGTGCAGTGTTTCCGTCTATGTCATTTGATGGTAATAATGCCACGTTAGTGACGGTTCTAACGTTGATGACTGAGATGCTTTTCAGAGTTTGATCATTGTTGTGACGTGATATAGCTGTCATTTGTAATGTCAGAACTCCCGTTAAACACCGTTATTTACATTTGGTGTTACAAGCATCATTATCCGTACACAGCGTCATTTGACTCCAACAAGTGGATGACATTTTAATATATTTTACATACAACATTTGCTTGATAATTTTCTTCATTCGTATGAAATTTATAAGAATCAATGTGACCCGATATATGTTCATGCAAACTTTTTAAGCATAAAAGAACTGTAGCTGAGGTGTCACCTTGTATCTGTGAACTCATATGTTGTAGTGCCCAAGACCGTGGATAATTAGAAAGCTTGAAATAATGTTATCACGACTTGAGAGCTCCGAGCTGGTGAGCACGTGACGGCACACGCATGTGTCGCTCGCTCTGCCCGACCGGTGACACATCTGTGACACATCTGTCTTTCATCCTTTTTCCGTATTTTCATTTTTTTTATTTAAATATTAATTTATAATTTTAAGTAGTGCCTGATCTTACCTGGCTTATTACGCCAGGCGAGTCGTCACGTCATGGCCGTGACAGACAGACTTGCCCTTCACAGTGAACGAGCCACTGACAGTAGACAATCCCCTTACATCAAGCATTCACCGAACAGCAGACTGGTCTGACCGCAGACAACCCTCTCACAGCAAACATGTCGTCGCTGTCAGCAGAAAAACTATAGAACCAACTCATGCAGGATTGTCTTAGGGCTGAGAGTATCATCATAGAGACAAGTCCCAGGAGTGTCTCGTACACCACCAACACCCAGGAGTGCCTGGTACACCACCAACACCCAGGAGGGTCTGGTACACCACCAACACCCAGGAGGGTCTGGTACACCACCAACACCCAGGAGGGTCTGGTACACCACCAACACCCAGGAGTGTCTGGTACACCACCAACACCCAGGAGGGTCTGGTACACCACCAACACCCAGGAGGGTCTAGTACACCACCAACACCCAGGAGGGTCTGGTACACCACCAACACCCAGGAGGGTCTAGTACACCACCAACACCCAGGAGGGTCTGGTACACCACCAACACCCAGGAGTGTCTCGTACACCACCAACACCCAGGAGGGTCTGGTACACCACCAACACCCAGGAGGGTCTGGTACACCACCAACACCCAGGAGTGTCTCGTACACCACCAACACCCAGGAGTGTCTCGTACACCACCAACACCCAGGAGGGTCTGGTACACCACCAACACCCAGGAGGGTCTGGCACACCACCAACACCCAGGAGGGTCTGGTACACCACCAACTATCCAGCTATCCATGACAGGCTCCGCTGAGTCCCCCAACACTAAACGTCACGTCCCGGCCAGACGCCAATTTGTATTACCTAACGTCTAATTAGCTTGCGATAACATCCCCATTTCCTCTGCAGATAAATTCAAACTACCGACTCCTTATTTGTTTTTTTAATTTGAAAATCCCACAGAAGTTAATGTAAAGAAACGTAACCAGAAATTTAATGTTCATTGAAATTTCTGAAGATCTTACTGGGAGCCAAAATGCGCTAATTTCCAGTGTGAGATGTTAAGTGTCAAAGGCTAATGGCTTGGAGTCACCTGGCCACCATTCAACACACATTGATAACAACAAATTCTTATTTATGTTTGCGTTATGAAGAAAATCTGTGGCATAATTCGTGTGTTAATATTTTATTGTTAAACCGTTATTAAAGGCTCCGTGTCTTATACTTTGCACGCGTGAGGGAAATGAAGTCTCAGGAGTTAACAGGCCTACAACAAGCAAGTAACGGCAGATTAACGACGGAGCATCGTCATTAACGCTGAACTAATACTGAATCACTGCTACTACAGCGTCGTTTAAGAGTGCATACGGTTTAACTGATGGACGCGGGTGCGTAAATCTAACTGTGGTTACGGTCCTGTCGAGTCGTATTTTGTCGGTACTTACAACAACGGATCATTGCACAAAATATTTGATTTATGGACCAAATTGCCAGGTAATAGGAGCGGGATTTCTGCATTGTTTCACGCGTAGGTTAGACATATACATGGGTGGATATAGTTTGGTTAGACTACATAGTTTGAGAGAACATAAATAGGAGCTTCCTGAACAAATCCACAAGGGCCGTGACGAGGGTTCGAACCTACGACCGAGAGCATCCCAGACGCTGCCTTAATCGAATGAGCTACGACATGGTCAAAAGAATTGCAACCGGGAAATAATCCTAATTTTTTAAAATTTTGCCCCGAGGGGCGAGTTTATTGGGCAGCGCCACTCATCCTGTGAGTGGACATACCGTCATAGCAGCATGTATATCACTCCCCAAAAGGAAGAAAATCCGCTGGGTTGTTCATCCTGTCACTTGTACCTAGACACAGCTGGGACTTGCTTAACTTTCTCAAGTGAACAGCTCTTCATTTACCAACGGATCCTGCAGTCTCTCCGAGGCACAAACCAGGGTTTTACACAACTCCCCCCATGCACTCGAGCTATGTCAATAGGCCGTTCTCCCTCTTCGTCCATACTTCATTGCACTATGATGCACTACTACATTTCATTCATTACAAATGACTTGTTCATTTGATGCATCACGCTATTGTGACTTCTGTGTGTAATGAAGTAAGGGCAAAGAGGTAGAACAGCCTATTGATATAGCTCGAGTGCATGGGGGGAATTGCATAAAACCCTGGTTTGTGTCTAGGAGAGACTGCAGGATCCGTTGGTAAATCAGGACGATTTCCCGGTTGCAATTCTTTTGACCATGTCGTAGCTCAGTCGATTAAGGCAGCGTCTGGGATGCTCTCGGTCGTAGGTTCGAACCCTCGTCACGGCCCTTGTGGATTTGTTCATTTGATGCATCACGCTATTGTGATTTCTTTGTGTAAGGAGCTTCCTGATATGGGTCAGTAGGCCTTTTGCAGCTTCCTGAATTGTTATTTTTTATGTAGACACATCGAGTAAACAGCTAACGTAGGTGCAGCTTTTCCCCTTCAGAACTACGTATAAACAACCAAATATTTAACAGATATATATGATTATTATTTTTTTGTAAGTTTAAACATTTTAATCATAATAATTAATATTACTTAAGGGATACTCAACAAAATTTATTTCCGGAAATAAAAGCTTTGTGTAGAGTTTAAGGAAGTCACTGGGGAACCAGCGAGAAAACCTCAGCCCTCAGAGGAGCATACCAATGAGTGTGCTTTGCTCACTTTCTCAGGCCACCAGCAACCTGGCTACCAAATGACATTTACCGGGTCCATCTGCTGTGGAAAATGAGCCTGTGAAATCTTTTTTCGAAAGGAGAAACTTTCCGCTTGGATAAAAATTAAGTTCCCACAGATTTTGCAGCAAAAGTCACCACGCTGAGCGTTGGCTTCGACATATCAAGACTGCAGTAAAAAGCCCAACTGCCCAACTTATTAATCGGTATTAACGGACAAAGAAGAGACATAGGCAGCTCTACCTAAAGGAACCACAGGGATAAAATATCTGGAAAAGAAAATGAAAAGAGACCTGGAAATGTTTGTCAATTTATAAGACCTTGAAACAGATAATAAACAAAACAATAATGTACCTTATCACTGGCGTCTTTGTTACGTACATTTTAGTAGTTTGGCACAATGGCTTGCGACGTCTGCTCAAACCCATGAGACCAGTGTTCGATTCTCAGGCAGAAAAGTTTTTTTTTTTTTCGGTACGTTACTTCGAATGAACAAATCAAATTACATGTATTTTTATTGTTATTCCATCAAAATTACCTGTAAGGCAGTGAAAGAACTTCGTTACTCTTAAGTATGGTGAGGATGACAGTAATGGTGATGGTAGTGGTGATGATGATGGTATGACGGTGAGGGAAGACAGCGGTGGTGATGGTGATGGCAGTAACAGCAAAGATGATGGTGATCATTGTCATAAGAGTATTTCTACACATATACACCTTAATGAATCAAAACTTTCTACCCATAGATAAGGGTTCATTTTTTGCTTCACCATGCGAGAGTAAACAGCTTGAGCCCCCAACTTGGTGTTTACACTGTGAGATAGTAAACAGCATCACGTCAAAACTTTCCACTTGTGTAACCAGCAGCGAGAGAAGACACTTGCCTCGCCCCATCCCTAAATGCAGAGGCAAACAATTACTAATGGGTTTATCTGCGTCCCACCAGTAAAACCCATTACTGCCACTCATCCTGTTTACAGTAAAGATATATATCTTAGCCGCCCTATCATAAGGGGGAGCTCTGTCTACACCACCATAATGATTCCATTTAGATGTGTGGAAAACAGACACACAAGGAATTAGCAGCAATACAGCCAGGCGGAGGCAATGCAAGTAATGATACGAAAGACCGGTGGTGACCTAAAGTGACCCAGGGTGACCCAGGGTGAGAGTTCGATTCCATCGGATTAATTCATAGAAATTCTCATGGATGTAACTCTCCTCTGTGAATTCACTGTGGCGTGATTTGATAACTACTGAATATTCGTTACTCTAATACTGATGTATCGCTTGTAACCCTATATATTTCTCTTACTGAAAACAAAACTGTAACTGAGCTTCAAGCTCAACAAGCAACAATGTAGAACAGGTTTGTCAAGATTTGCTACCCAATTTTTTAAGACATTCGTTATGAGGCGATGCGCCCGAACTTTGACGAGTGCCAGGGACACCCAGAAGTCGCTAGAAGCCTAATTAACCCCCCAGGAAGGTATAATTCATCGATTTCTCCAAACGTTGTAGAATTGAGGCAATGGGAAGCGGCGGCTAATGGTCATCCAACCTGCTGTGCATGATAAACGTGTGGTGGGGGTGTGGGGATGGTCGACTCTCCCTCAGGTCTCCCAGGAAGTGCTACGAAGTTAGGGACAGTCCCGATCGGCACAAGTTCGGTTATGAAACCTCAGGTAAATAAATAAAAAAAATTACGCCAAACCGAGGAGACTATCCAGCACTATCAAAGGTGCATGATATTCAAACGACGCTAAATATCACCAAGGATGCCAATAAGAACATATTAACATAAGAACAAAGGTAACTGCAGAAGGCCTGTTGGCCCATAAGAGGCAGCACCTATTTATAACCACCCAATCCCATTCATATACATGTCCAACCCACGTTTGAAACAATCGAGGGACCCCACTTCCACCACGTTACGCGGTAATTGGTTCCACAAATACACAACTCTGTTACCGATCCAGTATTTACCCAGGTCTTTGCTAAATGTAAACTTATTCCCAATTATATCCATTGTTTCGCGTTCTGTCTTGTGTTGATACTTTTAAAATTTGATACTTTGTTATGTCTATTCATCCACATGTACTCCTCTATCATGTCACCCCTAATTCGTCGCCTTTCTAGAGAATGTAATTTAAGCTTTGTCGATCTTTTTTTTTTTTCATATGACAGATTTCTAATTTTGGGGATTAACTTTGTCATCCTATGCTGGATGCGTTCCTGGGAATTTATATCCATTCTATAGTACGGCAACCAAAATTGAACTGCATAATCTAAATAGGGTTCAATTCCATCGAACCCAAATGAGTTATGCTTGCTCTGGTTATTTATAACCAGAGCAAGCCACAGTCACAGTGAGAGGTTGTGTTAGCTGGAGCTCCGATTGTAGTAATATTACAGCAATAATGGAAGGATTAGTGAAGGAACTAATGAATCTAGTTGGAACTCTGAGAGACATGGATTCTCTACGGGAGGAGGTACGACAGCCGAAACATCGAGAAGAAACGAAGGAGACCAATATTAAAAAGACCTAGTCGTGGAAAGTCGTTAAGGACAGGGGTCTTAAGAACAACTTGACAAGGCCGCCTACAGACTCCCTAAGGACTTCAAATTCTTGCGTCTTGTTGGAAGACGAGTGCTGTGGTGAGTATGCCGTTTACTCGAAAGGGAAATCAACGAAGAGCAATGAAGCACAGGCCCCCCTCAAAGTGCTCAGAAAGTTAAGGAGGCACCTAAGCGAATTTTGGTTGTGGGAGATTCCCAGGTGAGGTATTTAGACAACGTTTTGTGATAGATAGGGGGAATAGGTTAAGGGTTTGCTATCCCGGAGCTGGAATTTGTGATATTATAAACATGAATGATATTATGGCTGGAAATGGGAAATCCCATTATATGTGGGATTTCCCATTTCCAAAGGGAAATCCAAAAGAGGGTGGGAAAATGAGTAGGGCTCAGAACACTACCCTGGGGCACACCTTCGTATTGCTGAAAAGAGGCAGAGCTGTACCAAGCCGCACCCGAAAGGAACGACGAGAAAGGAAGCTGCGGAAAAAGAGGGAGATGACCACGAAGGCCAAAAGAATGAAGCTGGGATAGAATAATGACATCGCTAAGTGGTGTCTTAAGCCTTTTTCAGGTCAAAAAGGACGGCAACAACAGAGGTCCTCGCAGCAAAAGCAGTACGAATAGTAAAAGTGTAATTAAAACATTAACAAGGTATATAATGTAATTTATATAAATCTGAAAAGTTTACTCAATAAAAAAAGCTAGGTAAATACCGGTTTGGAAATAAGGTAACAAACCGATACTTACCATTGTGAGTTTGATATGAAACTAACCTATTAGGAAGGGAGCCGCGATTTTAATGCAAACCAGACGTTCCCCATTTCTTTAGTGTTGGCACGTGCAGTTATGCGTCAACGCTACTGTGGAACCACCCGTGTTAAAATAAGCAATTCGTACGGACGTGAAGCCCGTACGAATTACGCACCAATAAAAATTTTGGCTACACATTTTACGTGATTTTGCCATCAGTTTATTTTCCATTTTAATAAAATCCATAATTTATATACACAAATAGAAAGCGAGTTTCTGTACAAACTAGTTAAATATTCTGGTCGAGATTCAAAAACAAAGTGTAAAGTAACTTTACAAGAAGTGTGGCGAATCTGAAAACCTTGTGCAAGCGGATGGACTAAATAGCAGGCAAGTTTACTCAAAAGTCCCTTGTATTACACTGGAACTTAAGGTTCTAGGAAACTGCAGAAGACCTATGGAGGCATAAGAGTGTTTATGTACCAAGCTAAACTCTAAATGTATATATTTTTTAAAAGCTTTTGATACGAGTGTTTCGTTACCCGATAATTGAACTAGTTTTAATTAAAGCATTTAGCTAGGACTTACAAGATTTAAATCTGGTTTACAGTTTAATTTCGTGTATTTTAGAACTTCATATTCCCTCGTTCTGTTTATGATTTCAGTTTTAGGCTTGAATTTCAGATTATAGTCTCAGTTACACTAAGGAATATTTGAAGTTAAAAAATCTAGAAGGTTATGAATACGCAAGAGATATTTAATTTAACTTAAATGTCAAATTATTTATTAGAGCACAACTTTTTATCCTCTTACGATCGTATTAGGGAACAGCATGGTGGTTCAGAACTCCAGTCTAGTATAATTAGTAAGCGTGTGGGCAAGAAGGCATTTTACGATTCTATCACACCACTCATGTGGACATACGAAGGTTTAGGTAATGAAAGCAAGGACTAGTTATTGGAAAGTTTATTAAGCATTAAAACCGCTTTAAAAATAAAGGATAGTTTAAAAAAATTTGAATTTTAGGCATTAGAATTAGTAAGTGCAACTTACACTGTCTCAGGTTTTATATAAAACTTAATGCGTGAAAGTGAGGAAAATAATTTGAAAGTGTTTCAGCATCACGCAGTAATAATGATAGGCCAGTTCAGAGATTAAGATTTTGCTAAATATTAAAGTAAATATTTAGCAATTCACTAGTCCTTAAAAGACGCCGTTGAAGAACCTCAAAGCAGCAAACATCAACAGCTCCGTATTCTTAGCTGGATTACGGGATATAGTCACGGTGTTGAATGAGGTCTATGCACAAGGCCGCCAGCAGCTTTATCAGCATCGGTAGATGTTCCGCCAAATCCCTTTTAAGCTCGTCGTCTTCAGTCGTGGAACACTGATTACTGGTCGTTTCGTTAACTTCCACACCCGTCTCTTCAAACTGAGAGCCATCATCAGATCCGTTCCGATATCTGGCTGCCAAATACGAGGAGCACTTGAAAACTATGTAGATTTCCTCCAAACTTATTTCTTCAAGCGGTGCATCAGGAAACTTTTCGAGTAGCACGGACTCGAATACAACCAGTTCATAGAGTACTTTTGATCGATTGTCTTGTCCTTGTAGTAATTTAACGGCGTTTTTAACAGAATCGGTTCTTTCTTCAGTCTCCACGGGCTCACCAGGCCCTAAGATAATAAAAACCACACTTATAATACCCAACGCCAACGAAACCAATAAAAATTTCCGGCCCATTATAAGTTTCGTGAAGAACCTGAGAAGTGGTAAGTTCAGGTCAGGTGTTGTGGCTGTCGTATGGCTGGTTGGGGCCCTGGAGCCTCCTTTTATATGAACCCGGGTCAAGCGGCGCACAGTTGCCAACTTGGCTTTAGCGTGTTCACTGGGGGTGGGGGTGGGGGGGGGGGGGGGAGAATTTCCTTGGTGCTTATTTATTATACAAATTATTAAAATATGCCGAATGCTCATTTATCCAAAAGAAGTAACCCCTAATTTTCTATATTATAGTTATAGCCCATTATATATATATATATATATATATATATATATATATATATATATATATATATATATATATATATATATATATATATATATATATATATATATATTCCAGAAAGTTAGCGAGTTAGCTAAATTAAAAGAATGAAGAAATGGTCGTAACGCCGTTGGCAGCGTTCGAGAAGTGGGCTCGAAACATCGAGACAGGGACTGACACATCGCGCCGGGAGTCGGTAGCCAATGGGCGATGCCACATTCCACCCCAAACCCTCCAAGTGACCAAAAGTGAGGACAGCGTGGGTCAGGAAGCATCCCGTCCTCGACTCAAGACCATTACATCCCAGCTTGTCCTCCAAACAAAGACTTAAAAGGGATTCCATGCACCTGCCAAACCCTCTGTTTATGAATAAAAAAGGTTTACACACGACTCACAAATGATATCGTTCGAACACTTCCGGAACAATTGCTTCACTGAAGAATTTTGTTCGAACCACAGCGCTATAAATGCTTCACCCACGTACTATAACTACAAATAATCGCCTACAGGACCTAAACACCTAACCTAACCTATCCTATGTCTATATATGCACAATATGCTAATATATTCTAATATTAATTTATATTTGAGAAAATTCCTGTTTTGAATGAACAGTATGTTGCAATTTATGAATGCGTCTGTGGGGTCGATCGCTGGATGTAATGGACTTGAGTTGAGGACGGGTTGGAAAACGTACAAGTGGTTTACAGCTGGTATTCATGTACCTACAGTCGCTCTACTCTACGTCGGAAGAATGTAAAGTTAACTGTGAATGTTTGGGGTACGTTCCATGGATTCGTGTCCAGCGTTTGATATTACAATGGAAAGTGAACACGTGAACTGTTTACACTAACTCTAAACTGATCAATAAATTTAGCATGAAAGTTTAGGATGTAAATACTATGTACCGATTTGTAGGAACCTGGGTAGGTATATATAGTACAATGGTGTACACGAGTTTACTATTAAATACTCGTAACGGAATTTTCGATTTTCATTAATTTCATTATGGAAGTTTGCGTATATATGATGTACTATTGGCACTACGTTAACTAAAATCTTAAAATGGCCTACAGTTAAGAGATCGGCTGACAGTAGGGCTTGAGTGATCATGGGTGACAACAACCATGCTGTGGGCAATTTCCCCGACTTGAGCCAACCTTTCTGCAGAGGTTTACGACACTTGGAGGTGACTAATATTCTGGCAGGACCAGTTTGTGACTGGAGACACAAAGTAGGCCCTATCTGACGAGATCGGCATAATAATATATATATTTTTTCAATTAAGCTTTGTAATTTCAATGCTATCCGGCTAACAACACTAATTATCTAACCGCGGAACCATACTTGTTGGCATAAAACTGCATTGTCTGAGAACTTTTTAAGCCTTCATGGGAACCTCTCTTGGTCGCTTTTGCGAAGATTGACGAATTTATTTTCTATAAAATTTTCTCAGTCTACAAATACGCTTATCTGTATATGGAAGACAGGTCGTCGGACAGATTCTGGAGGAGAGGGAGGGGGGTGAGGAACACTGTACTTCAAGATGTTTCCACTCTGACTTTACTCTCTATTTAGATTATAAGTCTGTCCCTTCGACAAAACAATGCCCTTATCACACCTGAGATGTACCCATAGTGCATAAAAGACATAAGTATATAGACACAACCCTTCCCCCACCTCAAGAGAATTTTCTTGACGCTCACCTCCGCCTCCTCTGACTGACGGTACACATACGGAATATACCCATAAGAACTCGTCGCCACTGTGCTCAGTGCACGAAGACCTGCTTAATCTCTCTTCCTTCATTAGGTGGTTGAACCTACCAGTGGCTGTGAGGACGGGGGTATTAAACAATTAAGCCTTGGGGTAACCGGAAGGTTCAGTGTGGCCCACCTGAATCACTCTGCACATCCATCTATCTCGCCTGGTTAGAGTAAAGCGGACATAGTAGGATGGTATCCCTATTATAGGTACCCTGGGCAATAATTCAACATCTTCAGTAGAAACCAACACGTATTGTCCTTGTTACTCCTGAAGTTGCCCGTGTGCTTGTGCCCCCTCCCTTGTTGGGTTGTGTGTGTGTGTGTGCATGTGTGTGTGTGTGTGTGTGTGTGTGTGTGTGTGTGTGTGTGTGTGTGTGTGTGTGTGTGTGTGTGTGTGTGGGAGGGGGGGGGGGGATTTCAGGGAAGTAAAGTATAATTCGGCCTAGTTTTTCTTTCTAAACACGTCCCTTCTCAGATCCATGTGGTGGGCGACCGGCGCCTCCTTCCCCTTAGAGTCGGACTGATGGAAAATCCGGTTCCATAGTTCTGGCAATGGTAAAGCTGGACCTAGCTTTCTTTCGCTATCCCTACTAATCCTTTCCATTCCCCAGTCTCTTCCTTGGCTGGGTCGACCTCGAGGGCCCTAGTGGTGAATACCTCGTCGTGTCTGTCCCTTCCAAATTTTCTCCCCGTTTTTGCATAGCACTCTCTGCCAACTCGTCCTTCTTTATCCACGGTGGGGCGCGTCCGACTCTCGTCCTAGTCTAGGGCCACGAGACTCAGCCCTTATCTCTCCTCTTTTGGCCCTCCTGGCATATGACCATCCAGGCAGATATCCTTTCTCCCGCCCCCCCCCCCCAACCATCCTCACGTCACCCGCTTTCTTTCTTCCTTCCTGCTTGAAATAACGTGATCTATCTCGTGGTAGCTTGACACTATTCCCTCCCCCTACCATACCCATGTGCAATGGAATTTAGCTTACAGGTTCCAGAAGATCAGGGGAAATGTCAGCACTGTGCACTGTGGAGAAATGCCCGACAGATCGCTGGAACATTACCTGACACAGTGCAGAGGTACAAACTAAGTAGGTTTAAAACCGATGTTTAACAGTGCAGGAGTTGTTACACATTGGACATAATCTTGCTGAAGCCAACACAAGTCATAAATACTCATCCACTGTTTAAGACAGAAACGAGTAACACTTACTGAGCCCGAAGCCTAGGGCCCGAGCAGGAATATCCCTGCAAAACAAATACACACAAAGATATGTGTAGGGAGCAGGTGGCCAGATACAAGGTATCATTTCAGAGATGAAATTCTTCAAGAATCAGAGAGAGAGAGAAAGACCTGGGGGTTGATATCACGCCAGACCTGTCCCCCTGATGCCCACATCAAGTGGATAACATCAGCGGCATATACCAGGTTGGCCAACATAAGAAAGACCTTTAGAAACCTGTGTAAGGAATGATTCAGAACCGTGTATACCACGTATATCAACCCAATCCTGGAGGATGCAGCTCCAGCATACAGTTCATATCTCCTCAAGCGTAAGACTAAACTGAAGAAGGTTCAAAGGTTCGCCACCAGACTAGTACCCGAACTGAGAGGTATGAGCTACGAGAAGAGACTACTGGAATTAAACCTCACGTCGCTGGAAAGCAGAAAGGTTAGGGGGGACATGATCACCACATACAAGTTTCTCAAAGGAATTGTAGGGTAGATAACAACAGATTATTTAACACAATGAGCACACACAATATGGGGATACCGGTGGAAATTGAGTGCCCAAATGAGTCATAGAGACATTAGAAAGAATTTTTTAGTGTCAGAGTACTAGACAAACTGGAATGCTTCAGGAAATGGTGTGGTGGAAGCAGATGCCATACACAGTTTCAAGTGTAGATATGATAGAGCCCAATTGGTTCAGGAACCTGTACACCTGTTGATTGACAGTTGAGAGGCGGGACCAAAGAGCCAGAGCGGAGAGCTCAACCCCCGCAAGCACAATCTAGGTGAATACACACACATACACTGTGTCTTTTTTTTTCTTTTTATTTGGGAAACACAAATACAACAAACAAAAAAACATCAACATCATCAATCACCTTTACAAGGCAAGAAACACATGAACAAAAATTATAACAGGAAAACACACAAACAAAAGTCGTACAAAACACAAAATGGTAACACAAACATAGGTAACAATGAAATACAGTCAGAAAAGAAAAAATACCAGAGCACTATAGCCCAACATTAACCAGACAAGAAACACATACAAAAAATACCCCCCTAAGCTCACAGTACATCAAAACAAAGAAAGAAATAATGCAACACAAAACAAGAACCACGCACACAGTTCATCATCCTCATATTTATCCGGATATAGACGGATAAATTCTGTTTTGTTTCTTGGACTCCTAGTGTTCGTGTAATATACCTTAAATGTATTGCTATTTTGAGGCCCTTCTTCTTTGTTTCTTTTACCAGTTTTTTCTCCTACCAACTCATACTTTTAATGCCTCATTCCCCATATCCATTCCCATACCCTTGTCTACTAGTAGTTTAAACCCTAACAAACCCCTCCAATAACAAATTCCAACGAGTTGGTAACAGCAATAACCTCGGCCCTAGTTAAATGAACTCCATCTCGAGCATATATGTCATTCCTTCCATAAAATTGGTCCCAGTTATCAATTAATGATATTGCATTTGATTTACAATATTTGTCTAATCGGCAATTGACGACAAATAAATTGGATGAGCCAGGACTTAAGAAAGATCTGAGTAATTATGGTTGGGAAACAGGGTTGTCGACTTGTGGAACAGATTACCGAGTAACGTAGTAGACATGTGATCACTTGATTGTTTCAAGCGTAGGTTAGACACATGAATATAATAAGTTTTGGTTGATATAATAGGCGCTGGCTCGTTTGGGTCAATATCGTCTTTCAACGACATGGTGTTGTCTGAATTTAATTCGCTGACTGTAATGAATGTACAGTTACTTTTGGGGTAAACAAACTATTTTTGTTCTCGATCCTGAATGGGAGCAATCATCGCGTTCGTCGAGCCAGGAATGAATCCTCTTTGTTCCTGTTCCCTGAAACTCTCAAACATTACAGCATTTTGTAAGCTTACTGTGCTTCATTCATCCCCTCTATGTCTATCAGAATTATTATTATAAAGCGTTAAAATGTTGAATTTCAAAGTTGGAGGACAGACACAAGGTGTTACATTAAATTATAGACAAGTTTTTTTGCGCTATTCTGATCTACAACCATAGAACCAATTTTCCATTGACCTACTGTGACACATTTTCAAATAATTTAATTCCTATTTATATTCCCTATTCCATGTTTCTCATTTTCATTTTTCAATTTATCTCTTTTTTTCCCATTTCTCTAAACAATGCAAATACATTCCCAGTCCCAGTACCAAAAAACCCATTCCCAGACCTCATTGGTCCTACTATTTCACATTTCTATCCATTCCCGTTCTACATATTTGATTAAGCTATGAATGCTCGTGTGCTTCCAAGACGCGCAATTTTCTGAGCCCTCTGCGACTGCAACATCTTCGGCATGCCTAGCAATGGCAAGATGGCCATCAATCTGAACTCCTAAGATACTAAGTGATGGATTATTTGTTTGATTCATATTGTTTAGTATTTCTGGAGGTCGCTGAACATGGAGTGAACCTCCAGTAGTTTGGCTCTCCACGTATCCTCGCCTCCATGCGGTTCCTTGTTCTCCCAGTCAATCCTTCCGTGATTGAAGGATTGACTGTGTGAAACATGTGTGTGTGTGTGTGTGTGTGTGTGTGTGTGTGTGTGTGTGTGTGTGTGTGTGTGTGTATGTGTGTGTGTATGTGTGTGTGTGTGTGTGTGTGTGTGTGTGTGTGTGTGTGTGTGTGTGTGTGTGTGTGTGTGTGTGTGTGTGTGTGTGTGTGTGTGTACTCACCTATTTGTGTCTGCAGGATCGAGCATTGACTCTTGGATTCCGCCTTTCAAGCCATCGGCTGTTTACAGCAATTCCTGTCCTATTTCCCTATCATACCTAATTTTAAAATTATGAATAGAATTTGCTTCCACAACCTGCTCCTTAAGTGCATTCCATTTTTCTCACTACTCTCACGATAAAGGAAGACTTCCTAACATCTCTGTGACTCATCTGAGTTTCCAGCTTCCATCTATGTCCCCTCGTTCTGTTATTATCCCGTGTGAACATTTCGTTTATGTCCACTCTGTCAATTCCCCTGAGTATTTTATACGTTCCTATCATATCCCCCCCTCTCCCTTCTCTTTTCTGGTGTCATAAGGCTCAGTTCCTTCAGGCGTTCTTCATACCCCATCCCTCGTAACGCTGGGACGAGTCTCGTCGCAAACTTCTGAACCTTTTCCAGTTTCTTTATGTGTTTATTCAGATGGGGACTCCATGATGAGGCGGCATACTCTAAGACTGGCGTAACGTAGGTAGTGTAAAGCGCCCTAAATGCCTCTTTACTTAGGTTTCTGAATGATGTTCTAACTTTTGACAGTGTAGAGTACGCTGCTGTCGTTATTCTATTTGTATGTGCCTCAGGAGATACATTAGGTCTTATGTCCATGCCCAGGTCTCTTTCTTGCGTTGTCACAGGTAGGCAGTTCCCCTTCATTGTGTACTCTCCCTTTGGTCTCCTATCACCTAGTCCCATTTCCATAACTTTACATTTGCTCATGTTGAACTCCAGTAGCCATTTCTCTGACCATCTCTGGAACCTGTTCAAGTCCTCTTGGAGGACCCTACAATCCTAATCTGTCACAACTCTTCTCATCAACTTTGCGTCATCCGCGAACATCGACATGTAGGACTCTACTTCCTGTAAACATGTCGTTAACATATATTAGAAATAGAATTGGCCCCAGCACCGATCCTTGAGGTACTCCACTCGTTACTGTTCCCCAGTCTGACTTCTCTCCCCTTACCGTAACTCTCTGGCTCCTTCCTGTTAGGTAGTTCCTTATCCATGCTAGGGCCATTCTTCCCACCCCCGCCTGCCTCTCGAGTTTGAATAGCTGTCTTATGTGAAGTACTGAATCAAAGGCACACTACACTACACTACACTACACACAGAAATCACAATAGCATGATGCATCAAATGAACAAATCCACAAGGGCCGTGACGAGGATTTGAACCTACGTCCGGGAGCATCCCAGACGCTGCCTTAATCGACTGAGCTACGACATGGTCAAAAGAGTTGAAACCGAAGTTCTACTAAACTTACTGGATCCTGCAGCCTCTCTGAGACACAAACCAGGGTTTTACACAACCCCCCCCCCATGCACTCGAGCTATGTCAATAGGCTGTTCTCCCTCTTTGCCCTTACTTCATTACACACAGAAATCACACGGACCAGCACGGACCCTCAGTATGGGAAGGGTATTACACCAGCACGGACCCCAGTATGGAAAGGATATTACACCAGTACGGACCCCAGTATGGGAAGAGTATTACACCAGCACGGACCCCAGTATGGAAAGGATATTACACCAGTACGGACCCCAGTATGGGAAGAGTATTACACCAGCATGGACCCCAGTATGGGAAGAGTATTACACCAGCACGGACCCCGGTATGGGAAGGGTATTACACCAGCACAGACCCCAGTATGGGAAGGGTATTACACCAACGTATACCTCAGTATGGGTAGAGTATTACACCAGCACGGACCCCGGTATGGGAAGGGTATTACACCAGCACGGACCCCAGTATGGGAAGGGTATTACACCAGCACGGACCCCGGTATGGGAAGGGTATTACACCAACGTATACCTCAGTATGGGAGGAACATTATACCAACCTAGGCATGGTGCTTCACCAACACAGACACCAGTAGTGGAAACTATTAAACAGGCTCTGGCACCAATAAGGAGGACTGTTATTACATCAGATATCAGCAACGTTAGGTGTTCAGTGCCTGGCGTGACAGCCAAGGACATACACTGAGAGGTACACTGAGTTTCTCGGTGTATATACACTGAGTATACTTTAGTCTTGGGCTATGCTGAGAACTGAAGTATACATGCTGTTTGGTTAGTAAGTTATTGTGGTGGCCTTAGTTAATAATCCTCAAGAGTCTGATAGGCATTACGGCCAACACTACTGTTGTAACCTGTTGCTCCGGGCAGGAAGTCTTTCTCACTATAGGCAGGAGAGCTCGACACCAGAACGTTTCCCGACACGTAATGCCACGGGGGGACACAGACCAATATGCAGTTATTGGCGGACAATGCACTCCACCCACCGCTCGTGAGTGTCTCGGGGGAAATTACATGAAGGGCAAACTCTCTCACGGACACGCACACGCACACACACACACACACACACACACACACACACACACACATGATCACTACCTTAATATTTTCAGAGGAATTGACAAAGTAGACTAAAGATAAACTATTTAGCATGGGTGGTACGCGAACAAGTGGAAGGGAAGGGAATTATCAAGGGAAAGCGCCAAGCCATTAAGACTATTCAGCACTTGGAAGGGATCAGAATAAGGATTTCGGATGGGACACGGGAAAAGAATGGGGCCCAACCGCTTCGACGGTCAGGGATTGAACGCCGACCTGCAAGAAACGAGATCGTCACTCTACCGTCCACCCCCAAGTGATTGGGCACCGACACAGGTGGAAACTGAGTACCCAAATGAGCCACAGGGACGTAATAAATAACATTTTCACTGTCAAGAGTATTTAACAGGTGGAATGCATTAGGCAGTGAAGTGGTGAAGGCTGACTCCATACACAGTTTCAAAAGTAGATATAATTGAACCCAGTAGACTCAGGAATCTGTACAGCTGTTGTTTGACAGTTGAGAACACATACAAAATCAATATTAGAAAGTTTCTTTTCCAGAGTGGTAGACGGTTGGATCAAGTTAAGTAAGAATGTGGAGGAGGCCAAAACCGTCAACAGTTTCAAAGCGTTATACGACAAAGAGTACAGGGAAGACGGGACACAACGAGCGTAGCTCTCATCCTGTAACTACACCTAGGTAAATATACTTAGGTAATTACACTTAGATAATTACACACACACACACCAGTAAGAGGCATGAAAGTTAATGAACGGATCAATGTTGCATCAGGAGTATCTAGAATGGAGTCATTTCCATTAAATACTTGATCACCTTGCATGAAGCTCAAATGGGAAATCTAAATCCTAATTGATGGAGCACAAGGATGTTATGACGTTGCAGTAAACCATGTTGAGTGTGTGTGTATGTGTTCTATGCCTCGCTCAGCATGTTGAGTATGTTTGTGTTCTATGCCTCACTCAGCAATGGTGAGTGTGAGTTCTATGCCTCGCTCAGCATGTTTAGTATGTGATTTCTATGCCTCGCTCAGCATGTTGAGTATGTGTGAGTACTATGCCTCGCTCAGCATGTTGCGTGTGTATTCTATGCCTCGTTCAGCATGAATAGTATGTGGGTGTGTGTGTGTGTGTGTGTGTACTCACCTAATTGTGCTTGCGGGGGTTGAGCTCTGGCTCTTTGCTTATCAGCAAAGCTACACCACCTCCTCCTCTCCCTTCTCTCTCTTTCCTCACTACATGGGAGTCCTGTGGAAACACTGCATTTGTTATGGTTTTCGTTAGCTTTGTTTCTGTGAGTGCTATTATGTCTGGGTTTTCTTCTAGTGCCCATTCTCCGAGTTCACTCGTTTTATTTGTAATCCCATCTATGTTAGTGTACATTGCCTTGAAGCTCACTTGCTTCTGTTCATTTTCTTGTCCCCTTCTTGGCGAGCGTTCTGCTGGTGGGGAAAGCTGTTCCCTGGGTGAGAAGATCTGTGAGATGGTATGCAGGGTCTCAGAGGATTTTGGGGTGGGGGGTGGTGGTTCAAGGGAAGGGGGAACTGGTAGGATGTGGGTTTAGGAGATAGGGGGGACTTGGAGGATACAGGGGAGGGTATTGGATGAAGGGGGAGGGGGGGGCAGGGGGGGGGGGAAGGTCAAGAGAATGTACATGGTGGGAATGGGGGAGGGGTGACAGGGTCAGAATGGGGTTGAGGGAGGGAGGGTTGGGTGAGCATTTGGGTGGGGGCAGGTAGGGTGAGGGGAAGGGAGGGTTTCTATGCAGAGGAGGTGGTGGTGTTGCCCTCCCCTCTTGTGTTGCTGGGATGCTGGTTGTGGGTTCCCCTCTTATCTCTGGGACTGTTGTGTTGGGGGCTGCGATTTCCTGTTTTACTTTTCTCTCCCTGCGCTTCCTCCTTGCCTCTGCTGCCCTGGCTCTCTCCTCCTTCGTCCTGTTCCTCTGCAGGAATACTTTTTTGTATTCCTCCACATACTGCAGACGACTCTTCCTTTCTAGAATAACCTCCTTCGTGGTCTCGTTTGTAAACACCACCTTTACCAGTCGGTTTCTGGCCTTGTTGTACCAGCCCAACCTGAAAACCTTCTCAATGTTTTGTTCAGCCCCTTCCATCTGTAACCCCTTCAGTATCCCATGTACTGCCTCTCTGTCCTTGCTATTCCATTCCTGCCTTTTGGATCCTTCCTGTTCTTTGATGCCTACAACTACCACTGATCTTTTTCTTTCCAGCAGCAGACTGGTGCACCTTGCTGCTACCTGTGAGGTAGCTGCTTGCATGGCTACCTCCCTCACTGTGTCCATTGATTCTGAGCTCTTTCTCAGTCTTTCCACAAATGTTTCAGGTACAGAGGCATTTCCTTCCAATGCAACAATCTCACCTTCCCTTTGCATGATAATCTGATGCTTGGCCTCTTTATTTTTCTCTGTGAGGGATTTGATCTCCTCCCTTGCTGATGTCAGGTCACTTTGCAGGTTGCTAGTTGTAATCCTCATTTCACTGTATCTCCCTCCTTAATTCCTCCAAAACTTGGGTAAACATTTCTTTCGTTTGGTCAGTTTGACTATTCCCTGTGTCCCTGTTACGTTCTCCTGCCATTTTGTCCCTTTCCCTGATATGTTTTGATAGGGTTAAGGAGGGGGGTGCAAAGAAGGGGGTGCAGAGAGAGAGAGAGAGAGAAGAGAGAGAGAGAGAGAGAGAGAGAGAGAGGGAGAGAGAGAGAGAGAGAGAGAGAGAGAGAGAGAGAGAGAGAGAGAGAGAGAGAGAGAGAGAGAGAGAGAGAGAGAGAGAGAGAGAGAGAGAGAGAGAGAGAGAGAGAAGAGAGAGAGAGGGAGCAAGAGAGAGAAAGGGAGCAAGAGAGAGAGGGCAAGAGAGAGAGCAAGAAAGATAGGGAGAGGGCGGGAGAGAGGGGGAGGGAGATGAGAGAGGGGAAGAGGTTGCGAGAGGGAGAGAGGGTAAGAGAGGGAGAAGCAAGAGTGTCCCAACAGGGACAGAGAGAGAGAGAGAGAGAGAGAGAGAGAGAGAGAGAGAGAGAGAGAGAGAGAGAGAGAGAGAGAGAGAGAGAGAGAGAGAGAGAGAGAGAGAGAGAGAGAACAGAGAGGACGAGAGAGGGAGAGAGGGTGGGGTGGGGGGGGAGGAGGGAGATTGTATGTCACTCTATCTATGGTGTCCAGTTGTCGTGTAGGTGTGTGTGTGTGTGTGTGTGTGTGTGTGTGTGTGTGTGTGTGTGTGTGTGTGTTATTTGCCTCGCTCAGCATGGTCAGCAGCATGTTGTCCGTGAGTGTTGAAGGCAGTAGAGTGACTAAGGTCAACCCAGCCACCTGAGAAGTTACTACCTTTTATACACACTCGGTGGAAAGTACCAGTGTCACGTGATGGACTAGAAGATAGTAGAATTTTCTACTATTTATATTTTGATACCAAACTAAGCTTAAATGTTCCTAGGCGAAGTATAGCACATATATGCACTATATTAGGCCTAAGGGAGCGTGCATTAGGCCTAGGATTGCTACAAGACGATTGTTTAGGTCTAATATTTATGTTGCCGGTAAAATCGTTTTCGGTTTGTCCATATGCAATAATTAAAAATTCTAGTGTCTGGTGGTCAATGACATCAAGTCGGTACTTTCGACCAAATATGTACTACAGGTACTTTCCTTCAGTGGAGGGCGGGGTGGTAGGGAAGGAGGCGCAGGAGAGTGGTGGAGGCTGCCTCTCCCAGTATAGCATCTCACCTGGTGTTAAAGACTGGATGAATGTTTGTGTTGACTCCTGGCTCGGCTCCTCTCTTGGCTCCTCCTGTACCACCACCACCACAATCACCAAACATCACCACCACCACACCACCTCAATCTCTCCCACAACCACTACCAGCAGCACAACTATCACCACAGCCACCAACTCAACTGCTACTACTACCACCACATCTACTACCAGCAGCACCAGCATCACTACAGTCACTACTAGCAGCCCCCCCCACCACCGACATCATCAACACCAACGCCACTACAACCACTACAGCATTACGAACACCAGCACAGCTATTAATATCAACCGCACAACATCACCACCATTTCATGGGGGATATGATCACAATATACAAAATATTGAGGGGAAAAGATAAGATGGACAAAGAGAGCCGCCTCTTTAAATTGGGAGAAAGCAGATCAAAATAACAAAAGTTGTAGCTAGAAATACAAAGGAGTTAAGGAAATGTCAGGAAATACTCGAACCCTATAAGGGTGGTCAACAAGTGATCTCTGCATTGGAAGAATAAGTCATGAGAGCCACCTCCATCAGCAACTTTAGAGCCAGATTGAGCAGATAATTCGAACGTCAAGAGAGTTGACTGATAACGTGTACAACAAGGCCAGTAAGCTGAGTATAACGAGCTGGAGCCTGATTCACGAAGCAGTTACGCAAGCACTTACGAACCTGTACAATCTTTTCTCAATCTTTGGCGGCTTCGTTTACTAATTATTAAGCAGTTAATGAGCTCCGAAGCACCAGGAGGCTGTTTATAACAATAACAACAATTGATTGGGAAGTTTTCATGCTTGTAAACTGTTTAATAAATGTAACCAAAGCCGACAAAGATTGAGGAAAGATGTACACGTTCGTAAGTAACTTGCGTGTGGGCTTCGTGAATCTGGCACCCTGGACCTCACATCTCCGTATACCCTTTGACCTGAGCGCTGCTAGGTAAGCACTCCCACAGCCTGTTACATGGCTGGCTGATCTCTTTCAGTGGTGGCAGAGGCCCGCGCACTCTCCTCTTCTGTTCGACCAAACTCGTGTGCAAAGTTCGCTATAACTCCTCTCTTATCTGCCAGCCGGGGTCAACACTGTTCTGATGTATTCTAGATTACCCTCTCTTGTTGCAAACTTGTTGGCTTGTTGACGAAGCCTCTGCAGTGTCTTGCAAATCTCAAGTTTGCCGGCATCGTTAGGTATCATTTTCATTTTAGTTTTTGTAGTTTCAATTTTTTTTAGTATTGTACTTGAGCTCTACACGAATTTAAATTAAGTTATTCGTGTTTTTTTTTATCAACACACTCACGAAAGACAGTTTTGTCTCTGAAGTCTCTTTGTTTTCTTCTCCAACACAACTTTGCGCTTCGTACTTGACCTTCATCGAGGCTTGAAGTCCCTACAAGCACAACCGGATATGGTACTCTATGTGTATTCGCCTAGCTGTGCTTGCGGGGGTTGAGCTCTACTCTTTCGGTTCGCCTCTCAACTGTCAATCAAAGCTCAATTTATTTTTATTTTAATTTATTTACACACACATTATATATATATATATATATATATATATATATATATATATATATATATATATATATATATATATATATATATATATATATATATATATATATATATATATATATGTCGTACCTAGTAGCCAGAACTCACTTTTCAGCCTACTATTCAAGGCCCGATTTGCCTAATAAGCCTAGTTTTCCTGAATTAATGTATTTACTATAATTTTTTTCTTATGAAATGATAAAGCAACCCTTTTCTCTATGTATGAGGTCAATTTTTTTTTATTGGAGTTAAAATTAACGTAGATATATGACCGAACCTAACCAACCCTACCTAACCTAACCTAACCTATATTTATAGGTAAGGTTAGGTTAGGTAGCCAAAAAAAGCTAGGTTAGGTTAGGTTAGGTAGGTTAGGTAGACGAAAAAACATTAATTCATGAAAACTTGGCTTATTAGGCAAATCGGGCCTTGAATAGTAGGCTGAGAAGTGCGTTCTGGCTATTAGGTACGACATATATATATATATATATATATATATATATATATATATATATATATATATATATGTCGTACCTAGTAGCCAGAACTCACTTCTCAGCCTACTATGCGAGGCCCGATTTGCCTAATAAGCCAAGTTTTACTGAATTAATATATTTTCTCTAATTTTTTTCTTATGAAATGATAAAGCTACCCATTTCATTATGTATGAGGTCAATTTATTTTTATTAGAGTTAAAATTAACGTAGATATATGACCGAACCTAACCAACCCTACCTAACCTAACCTAACCTATCTTTATAGGTTAGGTTAGGTTAGGTAGCCGAAAACGTTAGGTTAGGTTAGGTTAGGTAGGTTAGGTTGTCGAAAAAACATTAATTCGTGAAAACTAGGCTTATTAGGCAAATCAGGCCTTGCATAGTAGGCTCAGAAGTGAGTTCTGGCTACTAGGTACGACATATATATATATATATATATATATATATATATATATATATATATATATATATATATATATATATATATATATATATATATATATATATAAATATATATATATATTATTAAATATGACCGAAAAAGTAAGATTAATAATTCAAACACGAATTTTCTCAATATTTCTTATGTTTCTTTTCACTGCCGATGGTAATTGAAAAATCAATTCTCCAAAATTCATTTTTATTTCTAGTCTGACGCGACACTTGAACGCGTTTCGTAATAACTTATTACATTTTCAAAGACTTTAGTTTACACACACACAACTATAACCTGCAAACACTAAACAGAGTTTAAACAGCTTTCATTTTATACCTTGCATTTGGGTGAGGTGATATGTTACAACAGTTTTGGATGAGGTGAAAACAAACTTTCAACACAAGACAGAACACGAAACAATGGGTATAATATTGGGTAAGTTAAAGGGAAGAATGGAAGTAACTGCAAAGGGCCTATTGGCCCATATTTCTTGATGCTTCTATATTGGTGCGAAGTCTTGAAGTGGGTAGAATATAATTGTGCATTAATGCACAACTATATTCTACCCACTTCAAGATAGTTAGGCCTCATGATAACCCCCCCTCCCTTCCTTTCTCTCGCGCACCTTCATATTGTCCCTACACCTTCTCTCCACCCCCAGTCCTTTCTTGGTTGTGTTTCCTCCGAGCCTGGCTAGCAGCTACTATTTTTGGACTCTGGTTTCCATGTTATAATGAAGCATATAATCAGAGCAATGCTCTCGTCACTGGGGGTGGTGCTTGTGATCAGGGATGTCCTCGTTGGTCTTTTGTTATATCATTTTATTTTTTACTCCGGGTCGTGAAATTAGTGTAAATAAAAATTGAATTGACCTAATATGTGTTAGGCTGTCTTTTGTATCTTCTCTGGTGTTGTAGGAACCAAGATGAGCGGTTCTTAAGGTCGGAGTAAGAGCCACGATCACCGGGTCCGCGAGCCGGCCGCCGGTAACTTATCATTCGTGCTTAACAAACCGAGGGATCAGAGTTCGACTCTCACTTAGAAGTCTGTATAACTTCGAATTAGCTTGACCAGGAGGCATGGTTGGGGACCGGGCCGCGGGCACGTTAAGCCCCCAAATCATGGCAAGGTAACAGGTCCCCCCCCCCACATGGGCTTGTTATCAAACACAAACGGCTCACAAACATGCGGTCAGCTGTGGGAGCCTGGCCTGAGTGCCCCTTCGATGAGGCGACGGTACAACTTCCTTCTCTATAATAGTACATCGCATTTTGACGTGTAAATCCCCTACACCAAAAACTGATGTACCGAACATCATAGCAGCTCGCAAAATTGACGTGATATCCCGTTTTCTATTCGTGGGTCCTCGGTTACGTTAGGTTTGGGCTAATTAGTACATTAGTTTAGTTACAGTGGGAACGTTCAATAGGACGGGCTGAATAGTGAAACCAAATGGGTTAAGTAGTAAACAAGTCTCTTCAACCACTCTGAGTGTGGATCGTATATGTTTAAAAAAATCGAGAAATGGCTTTTTCTCCCATAGGGCCGCATAGGTCTGAGAATTGGACGGTAGAGTGACGGTCTCGCTTAATGAAGATCGGCGTTAAATCCCCGACCGTCCAAGTGGTTGGACACCATTCCTTTCCCCCGTCCCATCCTAAATCCTTATCCTGGCCCCTTCCAAGGGCTATATAGTCGTAATCGGCTTGAAGCTTTCCCTTGATAAATCCCTCCCCTCCCATAGGGCCAAAACCCATAGAAGCGACAACCCTACGAAGTCACAAAAGCCAGGGCACGAATCTGCTTAAACGTTTAACTGGATAAAATCCTCAGGTATAACTGGGAGAACCTTTCAGAAGCCACCGGCTTCCTGTCCCTGTCGACGCCACTAGAGACGGTGATTCTCGGGTAAAATCAGGTTATTGTTTCGTTCCTCTCGACAATAAAATTCGCATCACTTTACCCCTAGCCGATCACCACCGACCACATAAATATTAACGACATTAATATATCCACGTCTACCATGTCCCTTGTCTACCAGGGACATGGTAGACTTTTAGTAGCTGAGGCCTGATGACCTTTATGTGTCAGCGGTAATGCTCTCGTGCTACCCTTCACTGGATGAGTATGGGGTGCACAATAACCCACTGATCACAGGATGGGTATGGGGTGCACAATAACCCACTGATCACAGGATCACAGGATGAGTATGAGGTGCACAATAACCCACTAATCACAGGATGAGTATGAGGTGCACAATAACCCACTGATCACAGGATGAGTATGAGGTGCACAATAACCCACTGATTACTGGATGAGTATGAGGTGCACAATAACCCACTGATCACAGGATCACAGGATGAGTATGAGGTGCACAATAACCCACTGATCACAGGATGAGTATGAGGTGCACAATAAACTAGGTGACTCCAGCGGTAGCAAACAATAGATGTCTCACGCACAGTTGAGCAACCACTAGGCCCACTGGAGCTGGCTGGCTGATACTAAAGGGGATGTAGGTGACAGGGAGGCCGGATACCCACCTACAGCTTCTCGCCCGCTACCGACCAGGCAAATAATGTGTTATCGTCTGTGAGACAAGCAGAGTTGCTCGGGCTTCATGACCTAACATCTCGAAGTTCTCTTCCTGCTGGGTGTTTGTTTGTTTGTGTGTGTGTGTGTGTGTGTGTGTGTGTGTGTGTGTGTGTGTGTGTGTGTGTGTGCGTGTGTGTGTGTGTGTGTGTGTGTGTGTGTGTACTCACCTAGTTGTACTCACCTAGTTATGCTTGCGGGGGTCGATCCCAGTGAATGAAATACAAAAATATTGAGCTAACAGTACAGGAAGAATGAAACAACTAGAATCATTAGACAAAACTAAGGCTAATGAACCAGACAACGTATCATTATAGTTATTTAAAAGAAGCTGCTCAGGGCCCCCAGCATTCCTCATCTCTAATGAGTTACTTACGAAAGGTGAACTGCCTGGCTGTTTGAAGAAGGCAAATGTGGGTACAAATTACACATTTTAATTGACAAAACTAGTTACACACCTAGAGATAATTAGGTATGTAAATAAACATCAGCATGGCTTTAGGTGGGAAGGAAACTCATACCTAACGAACTTATTAGGCGTTGTATGATAAAGTAACGAGAGTATGGCAGAACAGGAAATCATTATTCGGTAATGAGGTGACTTAAACTGGCGTTCATGGTGGTTCTCAGACACCTACCTTGACCCACTCAACCACAATAAGACAAAAGTTAATCAACCCGGAACTCAACTGACTTCACTGGGAGGTGATGGAGGCCTTAACCAATGCCCAAACAGGATTTTACGAGTGGTTCTCCCGACTAGAAAAGCAGAAGTCTAAGAGCTAAAGCTCGACCCTCCAGGCATAAATAGGTCAATAGGTGAGTACACACACACACCGCAGGATACCACAAGCGTAGCTCTCATCCAGTAACTACGTTAAGGTAATTACTCACACGCCCACACACACACACACACACACACACACACACACACACACACACACACACACACACACACACACACACACACACACACACACACACACACACACACACACACACACACACACACACGAGTAAAGGCTGCGTAAACTGCACCTCACGACACTGGAAGACAGAAGAGTAAGGGGAGACATGATTATCACCTACAAAATTCCCAGAGGAATTCACAGTGGTTGATAAGGATAAACACGTGTTTAACACACGTGGTATGCGAACAAGAGGACACAGGTGGAAACTGAGTACCCAAATGAGCCACAGGGACGTTGGAAAGAACGTTTTCAGTGTCGTTAACAGTAGTTAACAGGTGGAATGCATTAGGCAGTGATGTGGTGGAGGCTGACGCCATGCACAGTTTCAAATGTAGATCTGATAAAGCCCAGTAGGCTCAGGAATCTGTACTCCGGTTGATTGACAGTTGAGAGGCGGGACCAAAGAGCCAGAGCTCAACCCCCGAAAACACAACTAGGTGAGTACACGCACACACACACACACACACACACAGCCAACGCCTCAAAACGACATTACACTTTGAAACGGCTCAGATGTCTCTCTTCCATCTTTCTCCCCATCTCTTCTTTTCTCTTTTCTCTCTCTCCCTCTTCTTTATTATCCTCTTTCTTTCCATCTCTTCTGCCCTTCACTTTCCTCCCTTCTCTCTCTCTACATGTCATGGTTAGTCTCAGTTTCCTGACATTGTGTGGGGAAATGAACAATGTATTATTTGTCTGTCCCTTTCTTGGTCCTCCAAGGCTCCAGGGTGTGGATTATAAACAATTCGAATTATAAGGTCCTCGCCTTGTAGTTTCCAACAGGGCCGATAAGTAATTTGGCAATAAAGACCAGAGTCCACTGCTTTCGGGATATGGGACATATAAAATCCAGGTCGATTTCATGTGAAATTCCCACCGCTGCCACCATTGTAATGGCTAATGATGACAATCACTACAACAAACATGGCTACCATTGTAACAACTTTAATGGTTGCTTAAACGAGTAACCATATTATCCATCCAGACTGTAATAGATTGCAGAAATATCTTTAACCCCTTGGTCATTCTCTCCCTTCAGCTGATAACTGTGTTTGAGCTTTTTTTTTGCTGTGAGGGCGGACTCTGTCTAGGTCTTTGGGGTGATATATTCACTTATTACAGCCTTAAGGTTAAAAGTTACACCAACGTTACAACTTAAACAAACATAACAGCCGCTTACCGCAAGCAGCGTGAAGTTGCTCCATGTTTTCCACCCCACAAATATCGAAGGAGTGAACATCACCAACAGTGATTAGAAAGTTGTAATTACCAATTCTTTACTCGGAACAAACTTGCTGGAGACGCCGGATACTCTTCGTAAACTTATCTGCCCTTCCTACACACCTGCTCCATATGATCGATATGCTCCAGGGTGGATATACATGGAGCATGTCGATCATTAGGGGGGTAGGGGCCCCTCAATATAAGCCTAACGTGTATGAATACACTCTGGATTCCTGTCTTCTGATACAATTAATTATTAAAATTTTAAATACAAGTCTTGCCTTCGCTTGAAACAATCCACTAATCCCACATCTATCATGTCACCTGGTAATTTGTTCCATAAATAACGAACCATGTTTCTAAGCCAGTATTTTCCCAGGTATTTTGTGCATTCTATGTGAATTTCATCTCTCTCGTGTGAACCTAATACACCACATCAGATATTTAAGGAAAAGTAAGTCAATAAATTATAAATATTTACAACCTTAAATTTCACCATGTTACCTATTTATTTTCTTGTTATACTTCACTACGTTTTTCTGACAAACACTTCCTATATGTCTGGAAACACTGTTCCGCTGTCACTGCATCCTCTCAGTCATCCGTCACTGCTCCGTGTCTGCCACAACACCCTAGCTGTCAGTCATCTGTCACTGCTCTGTGTCTCAGATTAATGCAATAAGTCATTTCTCATACTTTTTCATATTTACATTTAAAATTCTGAATCGAATTAGTTTCAACGACTTCTGCGTCTTACCTAATCTATTTATTAACAACTCTAACACTGAAAAAAATCCTGATATCTCTATGACACATTCGAGTCTGTAGCTTCCACCTATGACCCCTCGTTCTGCTGTTCCTAGCTTTGAACAACGCTGCTTTGTCTACTTTGCAAATTTCCCTTAGAATCTTATATGTTGTTATCATGTCTTAATGTGACTATCCCCACCCCCACCTATCTCTTCTTTCCTCCAATGCGGTAAGGTCCAGAGCTCTCAATCTTTCCCATAGCTCAATCCCATCAGCTCCGGAACGAGTCTCGTTGAATATCTTAGGGTACATTTCTAGTTTTTCCTTGTCCTTTTTGAGATGAGGGTTTCATACTGGGAATGCATATTCAAGAGTGGGTCAGTCATCCGTCACTGTTCCATGCTTTCATATGATACGAGATCCATTGTGTCATCACTAAGTTTCCTCACAAACTTTGTGTATTCATCTGCCTGAGCTTTTTCATATTTAAGTGCAATAAATATCTAAATCCTCCTCAACAAACTGTAATAGTATGTAAAATAGTTCAGGCTTTATTTTTATTGTCTACTGGAAGGATTAGCCGGCGTTGCCCGGGTCTGTCTCCCATCTGTCATTCAATATAGCCATGCATCTATCTCTATTTATCTATCCATTCATCTATAAATCCATCCATCTAGCTAGCCATCTTTCTGTCTATGAATCTGTCGGTCTGTCCATCCCACATTCTATCTATCTATATATTTCAAAATCGATCTATTCATCTACCCATCTATGCCATCCATATATATATATATATATATATATATATATATATATATATATATATATATATATATATATATATATATATATATATATATATATATATATATATATATATATCCATCTATTTAACCACCCATATATATATTCGTTTATCCACCCATCTATCAATTCTTTTGTCCATTCATCAGTTCATCTACTATCTACCCATCTATCCATCCACCTACTTTATATCGATCGATCCATCTGTGCAGCCATCTAACCATCAATCTAAATATTCATCTAGCTTTCTATTCATCCCTGCACCTTCCCATCTTTTTATCCATCTCTCCATCCAACTATATTTCCATCTATGAATCCATTTATCTACATATTCATATATTTATCCAAACATGCATCTACTCATTTATCTATCCATCCACCTATTTATCCATCTATCTACTGTCTATCTCTGTTTCTCTCTCTTTGCCTCTATCTTTATCTATCTAGCTTTTAATCTCTCTTGACAGCCTGCATGGTAAAACTACTGAAACATTAGTATGATAACTTCAAGTGTGGATGAAGTAATTACAGAGCTCCAGGTACTATACCAGCAGGATATGAAATCTATATAATAAGCTATGGGATTTGTGCATCAGTGTTTATGGTGAGTACGGAAGTAATAATACAGTTGATTCCATATATCGATTGGAAAACACTACCAACAGGCAAGGGAAAAAGCATCCATAAGATATAGCATATGCCGTCTATTGGCATAAAATTAATCTATCAACAACAGGCCTACCTTCAAGATACAGTATACGCCATCTGGTGTTTTCTTTCTCTGTCTTTGTCTATATATCTTTCTTTATTTGTCTCGCTCTCTCTCTCTCTTATTAATAATATAAATGTCTACTGTGTACTCACCTAGTTGTGCTTGCGGGGGTTGAGCTCTGGCTCTTTGGTCCCGCCTTTGGTTTGGTGGGTGGTCGCCAGTGAGTGGAGCGCAGTGGTGTAATATACTAAAAAATAATAATTACCTTTTACTCTGTTAAGAGCCAAAGCTTGAGAATCCTTTGACGCTCTGTAAGGATCGCGTGTTTAATACGAGTACGGGCAAATTATTGACATCAGGAAAATTATGTTAATTTCGACGATATCAGTGAATAATGGTGCATATTACTTACTATAAGATAAAACTTTTAGAAGTTTGTTTTGAAAATATTTAGTTAAGTAGCTGTCCGGCAGTACCAAAAGTCGCCGAGAGAGTTTGAATGTGGGCCCGACACACTGTTCTCTTTTGAATTATGGCGACCCATCCAGCCTATGTTCATCCCGTACCCCAGACTATTCTCTCTGCCAATTTGGGTAAGGCCAACCGTGGGACCTAAAAATTTAAACAGATAGGCAAACATTCAAACAGGCAGATAGACATATTCTCTTATAGAATAGATTAAAGGACATTAGTAGAACAGCAATAATGTATTTAATAATCAAACAAACATTCTAAAGTTGCCTAACTAACAGCCTAGCCTAAGCTAACTATGAACGTAATCTAAGCAACAACCTAAGGTAACCTACAACTTAAGGTAACCTAGCCAACAACAAAACCTATGCTTGCCAACAAAGTTAGCTGACCTAACCTAATCAACATCCTAAGATAATCAACAGCCTAACATAACCTCGCCTCGGTTGATCCTTGCGTACGATAGACATACATGAATGCGTTTGAATGGATATAAATAACAGATGTTTTGTATGGGTAAATAGACCTTCTACAGTTTCTTGCAGTTTAATGCGCCTTAATCAAAACTACAATAGTTGTCCAACAACTACAGTTTGGAAAACAGAATATATTTCTCGTGTATATTCTGGCATTTATATATTCCACTCACACGACTAAACTTTCCCCGCTCGGGACATTCCTCGCTCGCCTTGGCCCTAGCTCAACCAACATTTATATGCGGATGTGACGACTCTACTTGTCATAAATTTGGGGGTGTAATTTTGTAGATTATATTCGCCAGGGGAAAAAAATTCTACAGGTATCCAGTTCTGTTCTCTCTCCTCTCTCTCTCTCTCTCTCTCTCTCTCTCTCTCTCTCTCTCTCTCTCTCTCTCTCTCTCTCTCTCTCTCTCTCTCTCTCTCTCTCTCTCTCTCTCTCTCTCTCTCTCTCTTTCTCTCTCTCTCTTTCTGTCTCTCTCTCTTTCTGTCTCTCTCCCTCTCTCTCTCTCTCTCTCTCTCTCTCTCTCTCTCTCTCTCTCTCTCTCTCTCTCTCTCTCTCTCTCTCTCTCTCTCTCTCTCTCTCTCTCTCTCTCTTTCTGTCTCTCTCTCTTTCTCTCTCTCTCTCTCTCTCTCTCTCTCTCTCTCTCTCTCTCTCTCTCTCTCTCTCTCTCTCTCTCTCTCTCTCTCTCTCTCTCTCTCTCTCTCTCTCTCTCTCTCTTTCGTTACATCCAGATTCTCAGGAATGGGATATGATGCCTTACTTTACTTCGGATAAAAGGACTCGTCTCTCTGCCCCTTCCACATAGATCTCTTCATATCCGCAGGGATTAGTCAATTGTACGATGTTTGTAGAGTTTCGTTTATTTTCGTGAAGATGATGTTGAGAGGATGTTATCCACTGAGTGAATAATTGTCTCCGATTTTTAAGAAACTTAATATAAATTTGGTTTTCACTAATAGTACGATCAAATCCAATTTAATAAAAAATTCCCCTGATACAGCAGGTTGCGTGTATTCGATTCCCTGCAATGATTGTGATTTTGTGAACCTTGGACAAACAGGAAAGTCCTTACAATTGCGATTGTCACAACATGCTTATAGTATTAGAACTGCCCAAATGTCTAATGCCTTGTATTTGCACACGAGTTTATGCGATCACAATATTGACTGGAATGGGGCGAAAAGCATTACCAATTGTGGTGAAATAGGAGAAAATAGGCCACACACACACACACACACACACACAACCTACAAATCCACAAGAGCCGTGACGAGGATTCGAACCTGAGTCCGAGGGCATCCCAGACGCTGCCTAATCGACTGAGCTACGACATGGAAAAGGAGTTGAAACCGAAGTTCTACTGAACTTACTGGATCCTGCAGCTTCTCCGAGACACAACCCAGGGTTTTACACAACTCCCCCCCATGCACTCGAGCTATGTCAATAGGCCGTTCTCCCTCATCGCCCTTACTTCATTACACACAGAAATTACAATTGCGTGATTCATCAAATGAACAAATCCACAAGGGCCGTGACGATTAGCTCAGTCGATTAAGGCAGTGTCTGGGATGCTCTCGGACGCAGGTTCGAATCCTCGTCACGGCCCTTGTAGATTTGTTCATTTGATGCATCACGCAATTGTGATTTCTGTGTGTGACACAACCTACAAATTATTTGAGAAGGCACTGAAGAACTCTGACCAAGAAAGCGATCTGAGGTGTGACTCCGGATACCGTAATGTCACCAGAGTACCAAATAAAGGATATATTTTGCTACAGTTTCCAATTTCAGAATTGATTTTAAATACATGGATGATGAAATATTAAAAGAAACTGTTCACGACTTATGTGATACCAAAATTAGAATATGTAGCGGTTGTATGGTGCTCATATCACAAGAAGCAAATCAATAATCTGGAAAAGCTTCGAAGACATGCTTCTTAATGGCTTTCTTAGCTAAGAAACAAAGGCTATGAGTAGTCAGTAGTATTAAAGCGTTCATGGCTAAAAAAGTGCCGGGAAGCAGCCCCCTCATCCTGTAACTATGCTTAGGCAATAACACTTAGGTAATTACACACACACACACACACACACACACACACACACACACACACACACACACACACACACACACACACACACACACACACACACACACACACACACACATAAGGGAGCCGGAGGCCGACCGGACAGCACGCTGGGCACGTGATCCTGTGGTCCCGGGTTCGATCCCGGGCGCCGGCGAGAAACGATGAGAAGAGTTTCTTTCACCCAATGTCCCTGTTACCTAGCAGAGAATAGGTACCTGGGAGTTAGTGAGATGTCACAGGCTGCTTCCTGGTGTGTGTGTGTGTGGTGAGGAAAAAAAATAGTAGTAGTAATAGTAGAAACAGATGATTGACAGTTGAGAGGCGGAAGAGCAGAGCTCAAGCCCCGCAAGCACAACTAGGTGAGTACACACACACACACACACACACACACACACACACACACACACACACACACACACACACACACACACACACACACACACACACACACACACACACGACCCCAGAATGCAACCTACGACATATAAGTATTGTTTGTCTAACAGAGGAAGGGATCAGATGAAGGGAAACGCTGCCCAAACGCTGCAGTCTTGTATGCAGCTACATCTGCGTGCATCTTGTTATTGTATGTGCTGATACTCACGTTGTGTTTTCTGTGGTTATTGGTTTAATGTCATGAATAACACCCACCAGGGGCCCAGCACGCCCCCCCCCTCCTCCTGGCTGGCTCTTAACACAGGGATTACAGCGGCTCCTCTAATCCTTGTTTACTCTCTGCGATTAATCATCTTAATCTCTGTACGATAATCTCAGAATACATTTCACAGAGTGTGTGTGAGAGAGAGAGAGAGAGAGAGAGAGAGAGAGAGAGAGAGAGAGAGAGAGAGAGAGAGAGAGAGAGAGAGAGAGAGAGAGAGAGAGAGAGAGAGAGAGAGAGAGAGAGAGAGAGAGAGAGAGAGAGAGAGAGAGAGAGTGTACAGAGCACAGTAAGTAGATTAATAAGGCTCGACAATGGAACCTTTTTATTTGGGATTACAAGATTTGGAGAGATTAAACAAAATAAAAATGAGACTACAGTGGATTTAACCAGAATTACCCACATCGCTGATCGCTACGATCAGCAGTTTGTATAAAGGAGAAGTCAGAGAATCTAAATTTGAACGATTTTTCTATTCTTTTTGGTTATGTTTGATAATTTTTCGTTTCAAATATACCAGTGATCTCGTCAATTTGTTTTCACGCTCGTCTGTGTTTCTTCTCGCTAGATAATTACGAGGTTCATAGTGAAGCCTGTCGGTAAAACCTCACAGCTGCTCACCGGGCTACATATTATATGATGACGCAAATTATCAAAACATTTAATTTCATTCATTTAGAACATCGGAGATTCGGACTCTGGCCCTCAAAATCACGAGACTCTCGTCCTACCAACCAAGCCATGGATGATGCTCATAATTACTTTATGAGGTAAAATAACAGTTACTGATTATTACAAATGTGGTTATATTTACTGAGTACGGGAGAGCTTCCTGTCTTATCGTGTTCTAAGGATAAGTGCGAGCTTGACTTTCCATTATTCCAATCACTTCGACTGGTCAGTTGATCGACGGCCTGGCTTCTTGAAGGGTTAGGGTTCGATCCCAGAGGGTTGGCCACTGTTCCTTCACCCCGTCATCATTACCCCTCTAAGTGCCGTGTAGTCATATTAGCTTAGCTTTTTCTACTAATATTCACCTAACCTTCCCAAAAATCATATTTCAAAACTTGCTACTGACAGTTAAGAAAAAGTAAATTTGTTGGCACTCATAACAAAACAAACATTCAAAATCACTAGACCTTAAATCTGAAAGTTGAGAGAACTAAATTTTTTTTAATATACTTAAAGAAGGCAGGAGTGAGGAAGGTAATTGATGGTTCAGATAGTGAATAACATGAAAAGCAGATTAAACGGTAAAGCAAAAATAAGGCATAATGATTCCAAATGACCATGAATTATCCTGAAGAGATAGAATGGAACTCGGAAGTTAACAGTGATTAGATAATTTTTTTAGGATTAGTTATCATGAGCTTGATAGGTCCAGTATGTAAGACTAATTATCACAAGCTTGTCAGCTCCTTTTGATAGGATTAATGAACACAAACTTATCATCCTCATTCGGTAGGATTAAAGATCACATACTTGCTAATCCTGTTCGGAAGGATTAATGATCACAAGCTTGTCAGCCCCATTCGATAGGATTAATGATCACAAGTTTGTCAGCCCCCATTGGATAAGATTATTGATCACAACTTTGCCAGGCTCACTAGATAGGATTAATATAACAAGCTTGCCAGCTCCACGCGGTAGGATTAATATAACAAGTTGCCAGCTCCAAGCAGTAGGATTAATGATGGCAAGCTTGCTAGACCCATGCGGGGCTGCCATACCCGTTATTGGCAGCGTACATCATACTCTCTTGTTGAATATGTCAGAAAGACATCTTTGTTTGGGGTGAGAGAGAGAGAGAGAGAGAGAGAGAGAGAGAGAGAGAGAGAGAGAGAGAGAGAGAGAGAGAGAGAGAGAGAGAGAGAGAGAGAGAGAGAGAGAGAGAGAGAGAGAGAGAGAGAGAGAGAGAGAGAGAGAGAGAGAGAGAGAGAGAGAGAGAGAGAGAGAGAGAGAGAGAGAGAGAGAGAGAGAGAGAGAGAGAGAGAGAGAGAGAGAGAGAGAGAGAGAGAGAGAGGAGAGAGAGAGAGAGAGAGAGAGAGAGAGAGAGAGAGAGAGAGAGAGAGAGAGAGAGAGAGAGAGAGAGAGAGAGAGAGAGAGAGAGAGAGAGAGAGAGAGAGAGAGAGAGAGAGAGAGAGAGAGAGAGAGAGAGAGAGAGAGAGAGAGAGAGAGAGAGAGAGAGAGAGAGAGAGAGAGAGAGAGAGAGAGAGAGAGAGAGAGAGAGAGAGAGAGAGAGAGAGAGAGAGAGAGAGAGAGAGAGAGAGAGAGAGAGAGAGAGCAGATTTTGATGGTAGTAGCAAATACTCGAGAGAGACTCCCTTGAAGACCGAAGTGGGGGAAGGGTTCCATGTGAACATCTGTATTTGAGAAGTGACAGGATGGCTAGTCTGTATGGCAGGATTGTAGTGATATATATAGATCATGGTAGAGGGTTCAGGTGAGGAGTCGTGTTCCTGGTTGCTGAGTGACACAGTTCCGTTACACCTTGATAATGCTCGCTATGTGGTATTTTATATTATTCACTCCACCTTAGAGTTTATTATTCGAACAAGGTCTTGGCTCACTGTGGTAGAGCAAAGGCAGCCTCGAGCGAGGCCGCTAGTACTGTCAGGCTGCGTAATGAGATCTGTATCGACCCCAACCACTAGCCCTCAGGAGGCACGTGAAATGGCCAGGTGAGTTTCTACAAGCACACTGACTGTATTACCGTCCGAATGATGACCAGACCACACCACAAAAGATGAAGAAACGACGACGTTTCGGTCCGTCCTGGACCATTAATAAGTCGTATGTTCTTCACCTTCTGGTGTGTGGTTTGGTCATCACATCATCAGCCATGTTATTGTGACTCATCGCCCCACCATCCAAGTGTTTCATGACAATTCAAACATTCCCAAGAGCAGTTGATGTTGGTTCCCGATCAGTGTTGAAAACACTTTATACTTCAACACTTTTTAAGACAACAATGGTCGTTCTGGAAGCTGCCTCTGCTATCAACTACATCCCAGCCTCAAACAACGGTTTAAGCTCACATTAGGAGCTATAGAAGCGTATAAAATATTCTAAACTGGAAAATACTACGTAATGGGATATCTATAATTTTGCTCTGAACTTTCCTATTAAACAACATAATCGGAGAAGTTGGGATGGGACTTGCGAGATCTGATATGTTTTCTGTGCATTACACCAGACAAATCTCAGGTTTCCATTTAGATATTAAAACAATGTTAGAACTTAAATGTAAAGAGCTAAAACCAATCATCAGAATTACAAAAGAGCATGCAACAAGGGTCGTGGATTAACGATGAAAACATGCAACGATGGAAACATCCGGTGCAGCAACGATCATAAACACTATCCATCTGTACCAACAAAATAAAGAAGAGGAAGACCAAAATGGGTGAAGGAGTAAGTCACCTTGACCAAAGATGTCTTGTAGCCTACACAATAGCCTCACTTGATCACGTGAGACCAATAATTCTACTCATATCCTTCGTAATATCGTTCTAGGAAATAGTAGCAATAATTATCCTTGCATGTATATTTCTGAGGAACTGAAAATACTACCATAAGATAATATTATGAGGAGCGTCGAAGACACTAAAATACAGCTTGTATTTATCTCACGGCGGAGGAGAGGACGGTGGTGGAGTGAAGAGGAAATAAGGGGGGGGGGGAATATATAAATAAATAAATAAATAAATAAATAAATAAATAAGCGTTTCGGGCAGGAAATATATATTGTTAAGTAAAAGAAATTTAAGATCGGATTTCATTTAAATGAAAATAATATATATTTTTTTTTAATTTTCTGCCAGCTAGATTCTCTGGGACTGACCGCTGCCTCGCCCAATGCTGCTCTGATACAGCACCTACAGGAGACCAAATAGATAGCTTGTTTCAAGCGCAAGTTAGACATATGAAAGAATGAGTTTGAATGGATATATATTTACGCTTATTTATTCGCTATCTTATGTTGGTCAACTAACCCGTCCTCTTAAAAATAACGTCGCTTTTGGCTCGTATGCGCGCTATGGCCAAAAGTGGACGTAATTTGAAATGAAATTTGCTCACGAAAATAACGTACTGTCCCGTTTTCTCTTTGAGTCGTCCGGCTTACTCGGAAAGGTTAGGAGAGGAAATTTTCAATTAACGTTTTTCATAACGTTTTGAAACTTTATGAGAATTTCCTGCGCACCTAACCTATCAGATGACGCTTAACTAACTGTTGTTGAAAAAAAATCTCTAATTTAATTTAATTTTTTTTCATTTTCAAATTACGTCCACTTTCGGCCATACGGGCAAACGGTCAAAAGTGACGTTATTTTTAAGAGGACAGGTTTACCAGGAGCTGCCTCGTATGAACAAGTAGACCTAAGTTTCCTTTATTGATATGTTGTTATGAGGAGGAACGAGATAGTTCTGTGCTAGAGGATAACTGTGCGGGTCTCGGGTGAGGGAACAATACTGGGGAGCTGAGCTGCCTGCCAGGCTAAATTTCTCCAACTAATTTACCACGTCCGGGAAGGCTAAGGGCGCTGGTGTTTGTTGGGTATACAATGTGAGTGCAGGTGTTCACCTGTGTTCACCAGGGTGTTCATCTGGTAGTGCTTGCAGGGTCGAGCGTCTGCTCTTACGGCCAGTCTTTCCACCATCATTAGTTCAATGCAGTGACTCTTTTTCACTCATTTTCCTTATCATAGTTACATTTATAATTGCATATCGAATTAACTTTGACAACTTCCTCATCTAGTTTGCTCCATTCATATACGACTTTTTTTTCTGAAATCACTGTGACTCGTCTGTTTTCAGTTTTCAATTATTCACATTGCTTTATATCCACTTCGTCAATCCCCATTAGAATCTTGTCCGTCATTGTCTGTTGTTGTTTTAGATTCAGCTTCTGTAACTAAAGTTCCATGTAGCACGGGCTATGGTGAGCCCGTAAATGGAGGCTCTTTGGAGCCATTATCAGTGTCAATAGCAGATACTGGAGATCCGGGAATGGGGTCCGTGGACGCACCAATCCAATACATGACCATGAAGCTGGTCTGACCGGTGAATTGACTGGGAACACACACGTTGCTCACAGTTGAGTGCCGCAAGAGTCAGCAGGGCTCAGCCACAGTCGGCCGGTCTAGGGGGAGATGTCCGGGTGTTACAAGAGGATTGGTCTCCTTATCCCAGTTCTCCGAAGTTGGTAGTCTGGTCGAATTTCCTTCTTCAAGGTGTCGTAGTCGCAGAGGTGGTCGAGGCGTTCTTGAGGGACGACCATGGGAAGTTTCTGTTCTGCTTCCCTGCACTTGTATTCCTAGTAGTCGGTGGATTATTGAGTTATGCTGTCGGTCCGACTTGGATAGTGCGCAGCCACGTCGGATATACCCGGAGGAGGCAGCATGGGAGCCTGTCAGTCTGGGTGGTGCCGATGCGGGATCTGGAGTGGAAGATGGCGCCCGGGCGGTCGCCTGAGTGGTAGAAGAGCCGGTGATATCAACTGAAACATTGGTGTCACTACGGGCTCAACACAGCCCTTGCTACTTGGAACTTTTTGTTCCGGATGGCGAATCTTAAACAACAACAAGCATTGGAGTCGGTCGAGTCATAGTGATCCTTGGTTTCGTCTTCGGAGATGAATCATCTTCTTGTATGTGTATATATATATATATATATATATATATATATATATATATATATATATATATATATATATATATATATATGTATATATATATATATGTATATATATATATATATATATATATATATATATATATATATATATATATATATACATATATATATATATATATATATATATATATATATATATATATATATATATATATATATATATATATATATATATATATATATATATATATACACACGATTTATTTTCATTTTGATTTATTTATTTTGTATGATATTGTGTTGGAATTGAGCTATGTTGTTTACCATACCATTCATTTCGTAGGTATAAGTATAGGTGTCGCTCCTGTAACAGGTAAAAACATTATTATTTTAAGAAACAACTCCATCTGTTGCACGTAAGAACAGCTCACGCTATACTAAATATGTTACGATTCCATTTCAGTGTTTCTGATTGCATTGACAAATTTAATTTTCTTAGATTTCGATATATTTTCATTTTGATTTAATTATTTTGGGTGACATTACATTCGAAATGAGCTGTGTTTTTTTTACCATTCATTTCGTAAGTATGAGTATAGATGCCACACCTGTGACAGGTAAAAACATTCTTTTTTTTTAAGAAATAACGCCATCTGTTGCATGTAGGAGCAACTCACACTATCCATATAAATAAAAATGGAAATTGTTTGGCTGGAATTTAGATACCCAGATCCCACACATCTGAAAGTATAGGAAGTGGTGATGCTACGGTCCGTCCTGGATCATTATCAAGTGGCGACGTTTCGCTTCGCTCTGGGCCATGATTAAGTGACGACGTTTCAGTCCGTCCTGGACCATGATCAAGTAGCGATGTTTCAGTCCGTCCTGGACCAGTATCACGTCGTGTTATATCTAGAAAGTGTGTTGGATGATTTGAAAAAATGGATGCAGGAAGAAGAGTTAGGCCTTGAGAAAATACTGGGGCAGTACAATAGGATCAAACTTGCATCCCGGGACTTCGACCTTTCTTGAAAGCGTTTCAATTTTCAGCCGCTTCCAGCTTCCCTCCCCCCCCCCCCCGCATAGTCTCACAGCGGAAAGCTCTCACTGCACGACAGGTAACGAAGGAATGTCTACAACCACAAGTTACCAGACATTCCCTCTCTTTACCTGCCGGCATCAGCAGGTGTGGGCTCAGCCTCCGCTCTCAGGGGGATTCCCAAATGATATTAACTATAATTTACAAGGGCTGTTTAGGTAATCCAGACGAATGATGCATCGCGTGGGACCGTTTTGAGGTGTTCCACAACGTTTCATTGTGAGGCCTTATCCTGAGGTCTCATTGTGGAGGCCTTATCCTGAGGTCTCATTGTGGAGGCCTTATCCTGAAGTCTCATTGTGGAGGCCTTATCCTGAGGTCTCATTGTGGAGGCCTTATCCTGAGGTCTCATTGTGGAGGCCTTATCCTGAGGTCTCATTGTGGAGGCCTTATCCTGAGGTCTCATTGTGGAGGCCTTATCCTGAGGTCTCATTGTGGAGGCCTTATCCTGAGGTCTCATTGTGGAGGCCTTATCCTGAGGTCTCATTGTGGAGGCCTTATCCTGAGGTCTAATTGTGGAGGCCTTATCCTGAGGTCTCATTGTGGAGGCCTTATCCTGAGGTCTCATTGTGGAGGCCTTATCCTGAGGTCTCATTGTGGAGGCCTTATCCTGAGGTCTCATTGTGAAAAGTCAGAGTCTCTCTCTCTCTCTCTCTCTCTCTCTCTCTCTCTCTCTCTCTCTCTCTCTCTCTCTCTCTCTCTCTCTCTCTCTCTCTCTCTCTCTCTCTCTGCCTACTCGGCACATATCAGAATTAGGAGCTCGTTGTACGCTCCGTCCGTAGTGCAGCCGAGGACCTCACTCTACAAGCTGATCAGTGCGAGCCTTCATCCTCCATACCTGTTATGGGGCCCAATACATTATATATTTCACTTTATAGAGAAGAAAAGGCCACAGGTGTTCAGTCTGTTTCTCTTCCCACTATCAAGAAAGCTACAACCACAACCGACAACCATTAATACTGTTGGCAGATCTCTAGCATCAGATCCTCGGCAAAGCAGAAAAGAATTAATCAGCAACAGAACGTGAAACTTTAGCTGTAGTGTGGGCTATCAAACATTTCAGAGACATCATCTACAACTACCTTGTCCATGTACTGACACCAAGCCATTATTCCCTTGTTCAAAGAAACGAACCCAATAGGCAAGTTTGCCCCGTTGGTCGCTCACAATACAAGAGTTCCTACCCACGTTTGGCTACTCACCTGGCAGTACATAATGTCTGCCGATGCCCCTTCTCCTGCTACGTCGCTCCTCTCCAAGTTGAATACCCTTCATTAGACTTGCAAGATGTGAAATGGCACAAGAACAACAACAAGCCCCAATGTGGGCACCAATCATAAGTTTTCTAATGAACCCGAACACGACTCTTACAGTCAAGTCTCCCGTGCCACTCAAGAGTGTTATTCTTAAATCACGAGCCCAAGGTTATGCTATGATCTTCCGCCAGAATGATACATCAGCTTGTTATTCCTGAGTCGATAGTACCTACCGTGTTGAAACTTGTCCGTGACGCCCCGCACAGTGCGCATCCTGGCAAGGACCGCACCATAAAGCATGCTCGCCTCAAGTACTACTGGCCCAAAATGGCAAAACAGATTGAACATCACGTGGATCAATGGCTAACCTGCCTAGCTCACAGAGGCCATGTTGCTGGCCTGAACCTGATTCTGACTTACCCTACGACTAATGCACCTTGGGACCGTGTTTTTGTGGATTTGCTAACGAACTTTGCAAATAAACATCTAATAAATAATAATAAATAAAGGAGGTAATAAACATCTAGTTATGGTAGATAACTTCTCTAGATACTGTGAACTGGTTCCAATTACAAACAAAACTGCAGAAACAATACCTAGTGCATTTCATGAAAACATAATTTGCAGGTATGGTCCACCTAGGATTATACTTTCTGACAACGGCTTAGAATTCAATAATTCTGATTTTGAAGTAATTTTGAAGAACTGGCTAAACTGTACAACATCAAAAAATGTTATATAATGCCTTACCAACCGGCTAGCAATGGCCTTGCAGAAAGAACTAATAAAAACGTACATGACGCACTCAGAGTAACAGTCAATCGGAACAGTCACAAATTAAAAGCTCGATAAATTCTGTCAACTCCTCCTTAGGAGACACACCGCACTTTGTGAATTTTGGGACAGACATGAGATTCAATAACGCTCTCCCATCCTCGCCTCCTGTGCCACTTTACAACTTTGATGATTACATAAAGTAAAACAAAGAGTCACTCAATTGGTATTCCAGAGAGTCAAGGAACACCTATCTAAAGCTACTGACGATTTCACTCGGTTACAAAACGCTCATGCTAAACCTGTAAAAATAAGACCTGGATCTTTAGTAATGATCCTCAACTAGTGAAGAGATGGTCCCCATGAACAAGCTGACTTAGGCTGGGTGGCCGAGTAGACAGCTCTCTAGACTCTTGGACCTAGGGACCGGGGTTCGATCCCCGCACCCGGCGGAGACCGATGGGCAGAGTTTCCTTAATCCTGATGCCCTCTTTGCCTAGCAGTAAATAGGTACCTGGGAGTTAGACAGCTGCTACGGGCTGCTTCCTGGGTGTGTGTGCGGAGCAAAAAAAAATAGTTAGGTAGTAGTTAGTAACAGTTGATTGATTGACAGTTGAGAGGTGGGCCGAAAGAACAGAGCTCAATCCCTGCAAGCACAAATAGGTAAATACAAATAGGTGAATACTGAGAAGTTTCTTGGACCTTACAGAGCTCTTGAGCATATCACAGGTAACAAATACAAACTGGAAAACCTAAGTACAGGTGAACATGTAAATGGACATCACAATCACATAAAATTAGCCCGCCTGACTGTTGACGATCATAACCCAGCACCTGTAAGTGACAACGTAATGATCCTACTGTGAGAGTTTGAGCATTCTGGAATACTGAAATGGTATTTGAAATTTGGATAATTCCTAAAAAAAATTCCTGAACTCTGTTAACCTTATTCCTGTCGTGATATTCATATAGGTCGCCTGAGGAAGGACTTGCTTAGCTAACACACCAGTGTAGTAAGCAGCTCATTATTCACTCTGGGACCAGATATGAACTAGGCGCGAGCAAACGCCGAGACCCCAAAAAAGTTGAAATCCCCTCCACTTGGGCCGACGACCTTCGCCAATCGCCGAAGCGAATCTAACGAGTAGGTCAATGGCTCTCACAACAATCATTTATTGTTGTGTTGTGCCGTATATTTAGTCCAAAACTCATGAATCAGTCTCTATTTTAATAGTCGAGTGTGACAGTACACTTGCATAACAATAATAATGTGTGGGGTGTAACGAAAAGACAATGTTCAACATAACAACTTAATTTATTCAATAAAGTACTAACAACTACAACAAAAACAAGAAATATCAATGACGTTACTCGAAATCCTTCCTGTGACACTATCAATGACAGCTAGACACCAGCCCCTCGGACTGCATAATGAACTAACTCGAACATACGGTGTGACCACAGAGGAATCAATCAAGTAAACAAGACACTCTAATCTATAATCACTCTCGTAACTATGACACAGTAGGCTAGGCTATGAGCAACGTCTCTAACAACCTCCTATCAGTACTCTACGCTACTTGCAGCCTACATCTGCATAACAGTTGCAATGTAGTCCAATTAGTAGCCTATCAACTGACATGACAATGACTAATGAGGTTACTGGCAACTCCAGCAGCTTCCTCAATTTAACTCTTAACGTTACCACTTCGTCCCGCGGACGATCAACAATCAATAACAAGTTGATTACGTTAATAACAAGGCAACATTTACCTTAACTTAATAAATCTTACAACTGTCACTAGTAACACGGAAATTACACAAACACTCTACCTGTTGAGCATTCAGTGAGTAAATCCCATTAATCCCTGTACTTCCAGACAGCTGATTAATCTCTGCACAAGTTACTTTAATTTACGTTACCGTTACTATCACTCAACGCTAGTGAACTTCAATTACAATGTCCAAAGTGCTAAGAAAACGGTAATCACTCGTGATTACTCTTGAGCAAATAATTACTATCCTGAAGATCAATAATTAATCAATACAAATAAGTAACCTTTCACGCTGGCTCAGCAATTTACATTAAAGGTATGAATTCCGTCTAGCCTTCCATACCAGACCAATTCAGGTGATTAATAACGCTGATCAATCACCACATTTGCATTATTTCACAATGACAAGTACCTGTACTTCCAGACAGGTCAATAACGACGTTATGTTAATGGAACAATAGAGCCTTCGTGTGAGTCGATCAATCATGGATCGAAGTTAATTACTTTGACTCCCTGGAACACGTCAATTACCTGCCCACTGACCAATAATTACGAAAGACAATACTCTAATTCTTGTTCGGCTGATGGCTAAGCTCCCTGAGACTACCGTAGCTGTTTTCAGGGAAATAATTAACTCAATCGATTCTACGTTACTCAAATGGTTAAAGAACAAATGCTCTATAAGCAATGGGTGTTCCCTTGGTTACGTTATATTAATTGCCTCGCAATCACCTCACTGAATATTGGACATTGATGTCCAATAACGCCTAGCGACGCCTAGGCGTCACCACCCCCACCCCTCAATTAATAAGTCAAAAGGAACTTTGGAGAGTTAATTTTTAATCTTCCTGCTTCAGTGAAGAAAAACGTAAGGAATATCGAGAAGATTTGTGCCAGAATCATAAATTTAAATCTTTCTGTCGTTTTGAACGAAATATATATATATATATATATATATATATATATATATATATATATATATATATATATATATATATATATATATATATATATATATATATATATATATATATATATATATATATATATATATATATATTAGTATATTTTGGTAGCAGTCTTTCTTGTAAACATATGTTATTAAATATGACCGAAAAAGTAAGATTAATCATTCTAACACGAATTTTCTCAATATTTCTTATGTTTATTTTTACTGTTGATGGTAATTGAAAAATAAATTCTCCAAAATTCATTATAATTTCTAATCTGATGCGAAACTTGAACACGTTTCGTAATAACTTATTACATTTTCAAGGACTTTTGTTTACACACACAACTATAACCTGCAAACACTAAACAGAGTTTTACTATGCTAATATTTAAACAGCTTTTGTTTTATATACTCCCATTTGGGTGAGGTGATATGTTACAACAGTTTTGGATGAGGTGAAAACAAACTTTCAACACAAGACAGAACACGGTTCAATGGGTATAGATGAAAGGGAAGAATGGAAGTAACTGCAAAAGGCCTATTGGCCCATATTTCTTGATGCTTCTATATTGGTACGGAGTCTTGAAGTGGGTAGAATATAGTTGTGCATTAATTGACTGTTGATTGCTGGTGTTGGCTTCTTGATGTGTAGTGCCTCGCAGATGTCAAGCCGCCTGCTATCGCTGTATCTATCGATGATTTCTGTCTTGTTTGTTAAGATTTCTCTGGTGATGGTCTGGTTGTGGGAAGAGATTATATGTTCCTTAATTGAGCCCTGTTGCTTATGCATTGTTAATCGCCTGGAAAGAGATGTTGTTGTCTTGCCTATATACTAAGTTCTTTGAGAATTACAGTCCCCAAGTGGGTATTTAATGGCATAGACGACGTTGGTCTCTTTTAAAGCGTTCTGCTTTGTGTCTGGAGAGTTTTTCATGAGTAGGTTGGCCGTTTATTTGGTTTTATAGTAAATCGTCAATTGTATCTTCTGATTTTTGTCTGTAGGGATAACGTTCCTATTAACAATATCTTTCAGGACCCTTTCCTCCATTTTATGAGCTGTGGAAAAGAAGTTCCTGTAAAATAGCCTAATAGGGGGTACAGGTGTTGTGTTAGTTGTCTCTTCAGAGGTTGCATGGCGTTTCACCTTCCTTTTTATGATGTCTTCAACGAAACCATTGGAAAAGCCGTTGTTGACTAGGACCTGCCTTACCCTACAGAGTTCTTCATCGACTTGCTTCCATCCTGAGCTGTGGCTGAGAGCACGGTCGACATAAACATTAACAACACTCCATGCACCTGTCTGGGCAGTCACTGTTGGCATTGAGGCACATTCCTATGTTTGTTTCCTTAGTGTTGACTGCAGTGTGGAAACCTCCACTCCTTCCCATGACTGTTACATCTAGAAAGGGTAGCTTCCCATCATTCTCCATCTCGTGAGTGAAACGCAACACAGAATTCAGTTCGAATGCCTCCTTCAGCTCCTGCAGACGTCTGACATCAGGTACCTGTGTAAAAATGTCGTCAACATACCTGCAGTATATGGCAGGTTTCAAATTCATGTCGACTAAGACCTTCTGTTCGATGGTACCCATGTAGAAGTTCGCAAACAGGACACGAAGAGGAGAACCCATGGCGACCCCATCTACTTGCTTATACATGTGACCATCCGGGCTCAAGAAGGGTGCCTCTTTAGTACAAGCTTGGAGTAGTTTCCTTAGAATGTTTTCTGGTATGTCAAGAGGAGTACAGGCTGAATCACGATACACTCTGTCCGCTATCATCCAGATTGTTTCATTCAAAGGTACGTTGGTAAACAGTGATTCTACGTCCAACGAGGCTCTTATCCCTGTGGCTCGTGTTCCCCACAGTAAGTCAACAAATTCCTTTGGAGACTTCTAGCTGAAAGCACAAGGTACATAAGGAGTCAGCAAGCCGTTGAGTCGCTTTGCCAGTCTGTACGTGGGTGTGGGTATCTGGCTGATGATTGGCCAAAGTGGGTTTCCAGACTTGTGTGTCTTGACATTTCCATACGCGGATGGTAATCTCAAATTACCTCATTCTTTGGGGCACACGTGAGGAACACAAATGGGAATGGTCCTGGGGATCATTCAGGCTTGTTCGCATTTGTGTTCCTCACGTGTGCCCCAAAGAATGAGGTGATTTGATAAAATGCTATGCCCAAGATTACCATCCGGGTGCCGGCGGGGGGGGGGGGTTCAAATAGCTTTGGCTATCACCTTCTTATGTCTGGTCGTGATGGTCAAGCGGATTAAGGCGTCTTATACTTACCAATTGCGTTGCTCTTGGCAGTATGAGTTGGAGTCACTTCTGGGGTGTGAGTTTTTAGTTATATATATATATATATATATATATATATATATATATATATATATATATATATATATATATATATATATATAGGGGGGCACCACCACTGGTGCAATTATAGGGACCCACAGCCTCAGAGAAGGGAACACAGAGCACTCAGGGAAAAACTTGCCATTTAACTCTGAATATATATATATATATATATATATATATATATATATATATATATATATATATATATATATATATATATATATATATATATATATATATATATATATATATATATATATATATATCATTTGAATTAATAATATATATAAATATAGAGGTGGAGGGAGCCAAGCGAGCGCCGCCGTTGTGGAAGAGCGCAGCGAAGCGGGAAGACCCGACACAGGTACCTTCAGGGAGGACATGACAGGCAATTTGCTTCCTGTCAACTTCCAATGACTATTGTCCTAGAGGTTTAGTTATCCCTGGGCTCTGCTCTAGGTGAGTTAGTTAACCCTAGGCACCGCTACAGGGCGATATTAGTTATCCTGGGCACTGCTTCAGAGGGTTTAGTTATTCCTGGGCACTGCCCCAATGGGAAGGGTTTCATTCGACCCAGTTATCCCTGGATCGTTATCCTTAGACAGTGCTTCAAGGGGTTAGTTACCCTGGGCACTGATCCTGAAGGGTTAGGTATCCTTAGGCACTTTTGTTTTTAGGGATATTCCTGCGCAGGCCCTATGCCTCTGGCTGGCCCACTACGTGATGCATGGTTCTGTTTTACTTAGGCGGGGTATGAGTATTTATGACTCGTATGGTCACTTTAGTAAGATTTTATCCCATGTGTTTAACAACTTCTTCTGCCTGTTGAATCTAAGTTGAAATCTTATTGGGTTTGTAACTGTGCACTGTGTTAGATAATGTTCCAGTGGTCTGTCGGGCATTTCTCCACGGTGCTGACATTTCCTCTCATCTTCCGGAACCTGTAAACCTATTTTCCATGCACATGGGTATCCAAGCCTGATGCGATGTAAGTGTACTTCTGTTGCTCTACTGCTTTGGGCACTGCTCCAGGGGTTAGTTGTCCCTGGGCACTGCTCCAAGATGGTTAGTTGTCCCTGGGCACTGCTCCAGGAGTGTTAGGTGTCCCTGGGCACTGCTCCAGGAGTGTTAGGTGTCCCTGGGCACTGCTCCAGGGGGTTAGTTGTCAATGGGCACTGCTCCAGGGGGTTAGTTGTCCCTGGGCACTGCTCCAGGGGGTTAGTTGTCCCTGGGCACTGCTCCAGGAGTGTTAGGTGTCCCTGGGCACTGCTCGAGGAGTGTTAGGTGTCCCTGGGCACTGCTCTAGGAGTGTTAGGTGTCCCTGGGCACTGCTCCAGGAGTGTTAGGTGTCCCTGGGCACTGCTCCAAGGGGTTAGGTGTCCTTGGGCACTGCTCCAGGGGGTTAGGTGTCCCTGGGCACTGCTCCAGAGGGTTAGGTGTCCCTGGGAACTGTACGGGAGGTTTGGTTTCTTCTGGCACTATCCTGGAGGTTTCAATGAATCGTTATTACGTCCCATCACCATGTACTATCGTCCCATCACCACGTACTATCGTTAACCATTCCCATCCCCTCTCCTTACCCAACCGGTGCAATTAATGATAATGCAGGTGTTGAGGAGTGTGACCAGCAGTAGCCCGTGGCGTCGGGCTCCAGAAAAATAGACCGGTAGATGAGTAGATGAGTAGATGAGTGATCGCCAAGGTGAAGCGTTAGGTGACCCACCCTCAGCCAGGAGACCTCTAATCAGTAGTCAGAGTGAGTTAGATGACTCATAGTGCTCAATCAGTAGTCAGGGTGAGTCAGATGACTCATAGGTCAATCAGTAGGCAGAGTGAGTCAGACGACTCATAGTGCTCAATCAGTAGTCAGAGTGAGTCAGACAACTCATAGTGCTCAATCAGTAGGCAGAGTGAGTCAGATGACTCATAGTGCTCAATCAGTAATCAGAGTGAGTCAGATGACTCATAGTGCTCAATGAGGTGTCGGCTGACTCACAGATCTTAATCAGGAATCAGAGTGAATCAGACGACTCACTGCACTCAGTGAAGAACCAGCATGTTTGTGATAATAAAAAAAAAAAACACTTAGACAACAGAGCGCAACACTAAGCAATATCAGTGACTATAAAAAGTAACAAATATATTCAGTCAGGAAACAGATCATGAATACATTTTGCATATTACATAATTTATGTAATGGTTACGAGGAAGCTGAAACCAGCTAATCTTAATACGGGTATGAAAAGCTCTCTTTATAGGGATCTCGAAATTAACTGAACTTGCAGCATGAGCAAATGACTGCTATACATGTCAAGCTTGATCCCTTGGAATATACAAGCATTACAGCACCAGAATATTATTTCTAATGCTGATGGCGCTAAAGCTTTAAGACTAGAGTAGGAGTGGGATGGTTTTAATGTAAAATAGCTCCATAAATATCTGGATTTCTATTATATTAATACAGCTTCACCCCACCTCAAGAATAGGGGGTGGTAGGAGAAGAAAATATTACAGTGTTCAGTGTGAATACACAAGGTCTTTTTCTTCTTCACACTCTCTCTCTCTCTCTCTCTCTCTCTCTCTCTCTCTCTCTCTCTCTCTCTCTCTCTCTCTCTCTCTCTCTCTCTCTCTCTCTCTCTCTCTCTCTCTCTCTCTCTCTCTCTCTCTCTCTCTCTCTCTCTCTCTCTCTCTCTCTCTCTCTCTCTCTCTTCCTCTCTCTCTCTCTCTCACTGTTTCTTAAAAGAAGAATGTTTTTACCTGTCACAGGTGTGGCATTTATAGTTATACTTACGATATGAACGGTAAGGTAAACAACACAGCTCAATTCCAGTGTGATATAGCACAAAATAATTAATGCAAAATGAAAATATATCGAAATCTTTGAAAATTCAATTTATCAATGCAATCGGAAACATTGAAATGGAATCGTAACATATTTCATACAGCATATGTTGCTATTACGTGGAACAGATGGTGCTGTTTTACAAAGAAAAATATGTTTTTACCTGTCATGGTAAAGCACATGATTGAGCACTATGAGTCGGTGGTATGGTGTGGCATCTATACCCGCCAAACACACACCGATACTACGACGTTGGTACAATGTTCGAACAAGTTTAACACCTAACCAATTATACCAACCAATATAGCAAGTTGTAATAACGTTCTATTACGTCATAAACACGTTAAGCCAAGATGTAACAACTTTATTACAAGTTGTAACAAGCAGAAAATAAAGACAGTTACGGTTTGTGTTTCCAGGGTATAGTAGGTATATTAAAACACGCTCGTATTCGAATGAAATTTGACAGTCTCCGTTGCGTAGTGGTAAGACGCTCGCCATGCGTTCTGCGAGCGCTTTGTCCTGGGTTCGTATCCTGGCTGGGGGAGGATTTACTGGGTGCAAATCCTTAACTGTTGCCTCTGTTTAACTCAACAGTAAAATGGGTACTTGGTTGTAAAAACTATTCTTCACGGGGGTCGTATTCCAGGCACCATAGGATTAAAGACTTGCCCGAAACGCTACGTGTACTAGTGGCTGTATAAGAACGTAAGAACTCTTGTATATATCAATAAAAAAAATAATACAAATAAAATGTTGTTTCAAAATTTCAATGCAATCGGTGACGAACTTTCGGAGATTACAGTGTAAGTTTCTCTTACGTCCAACAGATGGTGCTATTTTAAAAAAAAAAAACATGTTTTTTTCCTGTCACAGGTGAGGCATGTATATAGTAGGTATATAAAAACACGCGCTTATTCGAATGCAATGTTGTCTCAAAATTTCAAAGCAAATCGGTAAAGAGGTTTCGAAGATTTCTCTTACATGAAAAACACAGTTTTTCAAAAGAAGCGGGTTTTTTCCCGTCACAGACGTTACATCTATAAACTATGTATAAAAATCCTCGCTCGAATGCGAATGGAACGTTGTGTTAAAATTTCAAAGGAATCTGTAGAGAACTTTCGGAGATTAGCGATTTTGAACAAACGAACATTTCCATTTTTAATTATATAGATTGTGGAATTATACAAAAAATAACCTTTGGCTTCTTGAAAGCACGTTCTCTTAGCAAAATAATAATTAACACGTTAAAGGGAAACGCCGAAAGTGCTTGTTGCATAAAGTTTATTCGCGTGATTACCTGTATAATTCGTGTATGTAAGTATATCTGTATAAGATACATCATAGTTTCCATAATCCCTGTTTAAACAATTCGCTCTGTAATTCATTTCAAGTTCACTGGCTAGTGGCCAAGCGTCATGTGTTTACTGTGTAATATATGCGCGTATTGGATGTGTTTTGGCGAACAAAATTATCGATATTTTCCTGAACAGACATTGGAAGACACACACAAAAACACGAGTCTCCCACTGATAGCCTTAACCGGCCCGGCTTGTTGACTGCTAGAGGAGCAATCAGTCGGTTTTTGTTGTCCCCCCATCTTTGGCCCTATTGATACACGTATCATTCACGGTGTCACTCTAAATCCAATAACGTGTCTCATGTCAATTACAAACGTCACTGCACACGCATGTCTCGGCGCTACAGACCGCTGCTGCTGCCGCAACACGACGTCATCCGGAAAGTTCTCGTCAATGGTTATAGTCTCCTGTCGGGTCAATGGTCATTTGTCAACAGTTGGGGCACTCTGTGTACTGCCACCTCCAACTTTTCATAAGCTAAACTTGTCTAATTGTCAATTTCGCTTTCTAACACTGGAAACTGAAAAAGGTTAACCCCCTCCAACTTCCCTGTCCCTTCTACCCCATTGCCTTCATTTCCACCTGCTCTATCCCAGCCTCCACTGCACCCCTCACTCCCAAACCCCACCCAACCCACACCCCTCCTCTGCACCCCCGGCTCCCATATAACTCCATCATCTTGTAACCCCCTAACACCTTTCCCCATCTCCCTCTTCCCCTCTTCTACCCCAAACCCCCACCTACCCCTGATTCCCCCCCCTGACTAATACACCCTCTCTTCCACTCCCAACACCCATGCTCCATTCTACCCTCTGCCCTCACTATAATTCTCCACTCGAACCTCTCAACCACTATCGGACTCTAAGCCTAACTCTACCTCTCAACCCTCCCTCCCCTTTATGCCATTCAGACGCCCCCCAGACACCCCCCAGTCCCTGCTCAGACCCCCTGTGAAAAGGGGAACTCTGACACCAGAGTTTCCAAGAAGAGTCTCAAGGTTTGGTGCACCAATGCTGATGGGGTAAGCAACAAAGCAGAAGAGATAAAAGAAAGAGTAAGTGAGGCAGACCCAGACATAGTTGCACTAGTGGAAACTAAAATAAATGGCATGATCTTGGATGCGATCTCTCCAGAAGGGTACCAGGTGATAAGAAAACAAGGACATAGAGACAGGGAGAGGGAGTGACACTCTTAATAGAGCAGAAATGAAAGTTTGATGACCTGGAAAATCAGGGTATCAATGAAAGCACAAGCTTCATACATGGAACTCTGACAGCGGATGGGAGGAAGATTGTGATCTTGATACTCTACAATCCCCCCCCCCCCCAAACAGTACAATGCCCAGGCAGGAGTATGATGAGAGCAACAAGGCATGTGTAGATGAACTGCAGAGCGCAGCAACAATAGCGCATAGAATGAGAGCGAAGTTGCTATTCATCGGGGACCTTAATCACGGAGAGATAAACTGGGAAACAAGGAATCCCCATGAAGGGGAGGAAACGTGGGGAGTAAATTTAGTAGACATTATGGACAGGAATTTCCTAACACAGCCTGTGAAGGAAGACACAAGGGAAAGAGGAGGGGATATGCCCAGCCTATTAGATCTAATTTTCACCCAGATTTTAGAAGACATCGAGAATTTGGAACATGAAATACCACTAAGATCCAGAAACCATTGTATCCTAGCTTTTGACTACATTGATGGATATCAAAGTTGTGACCAAAGGACAAGAGGTCCGGAAAAGGAGAGTTGATTACAGTAAAGGGGACTACAGATGGATAAGGGACTACCTGGGAGAAGTGCAGTGGGAGGAGGAAATTCCAGAACTCCTCCCAGAGGAAAAACTGGGAGAAGACCCAGTGCAAGATATGATGAACCAAGTCATATGGAAATGCAAGGAGGCTGAAGAGAGATTTATTCCAACAGTAAAGGAAAACAGCTGGGGAGAATATAATAATCCATGGTTTAATAGATAGTGTCAGGAAGACAAAATGAGAAGCAGGAGGGAGTGGAGGAAGTACAGAAGACAATGGACAGAGGACACCAGGATGAGATGTAACAGAGCTAGGAACGATTACATTAACATAAGACGAGTATCGGAAAGAAATTACGAGAATGATATTGTAGTCAAGGCGAAAAAACAACCTAAACTACTACATAGCCATATAAGAAGGAAGATGTTGCTAAATGACCACGTGACAAGACTGAGGAAAACACAAGGAGCATATACAGAACCTTGTGATGGGTTAGATCTGCATAAAGAGTAATGACATAGCTATGACTAAATTTAGTTCTCTTTTTAAGCCCTGCAAGGGCTAAAATCAGGCCTACTCTCAATTCGTTTACTCTTAAACTCCAGCCAGAATTACGGAGCCTTCCACTCAACCCAACCTAAACAAAGGTTAGTATGTATTTCCTGTCCAGATATATATGTTTTTTAGTTATAAAACAACCTTTCTAATGATGCCCGTGTATGATTTGACTATACCTCATAACAACAACTTCTAGGATCACCACAACATCCTCCTCTTTTTATGATACGTGTTGCCTGCAAGAAGCTTTCCATATAGAAAGAAAAAGACATATACAGAAAGTGACAAGGAAATCTGTGAGGTACTGAACGCAAGTTTCCATGGAGTGGTCACAAACGAGCCTGACCAGCTCCCATTGTTGGAAGAGAAGAAGGGGACACAGGTGGAAAGTGAGTACCTAAATGAGGCACAGGGACGCTAGAAAGAACTTTTTCAGTGTCAGAGTAATTAACAGATGGAATGCATTAGTCAGTGATGTAGTGGAAGTAGACTTTATACACATTTTAAATTGTAGATATGATACAACCCAGTAGGCTCTGGAATCTGTTCACCAGTTGATTGAAAGTTGAGAGGCGAGACCAAAAAGCCAGAGCTCAATCACCGCAAGCACAACTAGGTGAGTACACACACACACACACATACAGGCGGGACCGAAGAGCTGAAGTTCAACCCCAGTAAGCACAACAACTAGGTGAGTACACAACAAACAGTGCACATAATAAAATATACTGTTCCATTAAGCGATCTATAACAACAAAGCAGCTGTGTCAGAAGCGTTTGGGACAGAATAATATTACTCCATCCTGCTATAATTGCCAATTGCTGCCGAGCTTAGCGTTCAATGAAATACAAACTGAACAATTGATTCCAATAGCTATACCGGGCACATTTAAATTAACTAGTTCCATTGCACTGTCATAATGATACATGAGCAAGAGTTTTATTCATATCAAGTTTAATTACGTTTGCCTGAAAAAGTCACACATTCTCCTGAAAGTCTGACGTCATGTCCCCTTTTAATGTGCGTCGGGGCTCTGTTTTACTATTCGGCTTAATTCCAGGGGGAGGTCGAAGCCAATTTTCCGGTCACTGTGTCACTTCCCCTGCGTGTCAGCCCTCCACTTTGTATCTTCCTGCCTTTCATTTTACATTTTATTTTTTTGTATGTATATATATATATATATATATATATATATATATATATATATATATATATATATATGTATATATATATATATACATATATATATATATATATATATATATATATATATGTATATATATATATATATATATATATATATATATATATATATATATATATATATATATATATATATATATATATATACAATTGACAGTTCAATTTCTACGAGAATCCCCACAAAGTAAGAGGGATGTAGTGAGGTCGGAGAGGAAGGTCAAGCTGGTGTACTCTTTGCTGTGATGAAGTTGTGAGGGTTTGGAAGGTCAGCGTTTACGAGTTACTGAGAACGCAAGGTCGGTTGGCGGGTCAGGGATGGTCGGCGGCTTTAAATCTCCGATAAAAAGCTTACAATGGAAGCCAGAGGAAGCCATAAGGTACAGCGACAAAGGACTTTCAGGAACAGTCAAATAAATCCCCCCCAAGTCTTTTGAGGGAAAAATCTGGACTTACGAGGTCCAATCAGAAGGACGAGATGCTTCGACTACAAGCTTGCTGGGAAGTTAAAACAATAAACACCGCCTTCTTGGAATGTTTATGGAAATGTGCTGTTTGCAATAAATTTATTGTAACGTCCTTCCGATGCTTCTACAATTTCCTCTGTAATTGAACATATTCACCAGATGTTTTATTGAACCGTTAAACCCCCCTCTTGATAACCCGTCTTGGAAGCGTTAGTCTTCTAAGTTCACTCTTAAATGTCCCGTAACTTTACTTTTTCTTCCTGCGTTCAATTAAGTGGTAACACTGATCGATTTAGAACGTTGCTGGAATACTGCAGACAGGAAAACGAGAGAACTTGACTTATAATAAATTACACACGCACACACACACAGACTTAAGGCTTCAAGAAGACCTGGAAAAGCTGAAGGAATGGTCGAACAAATGGTTGTTAGAGTTTAACCCAAGCAAATGCAATGTAATGAAGAAAGGCGTAGGGAGCAGGAGGCCAGATACTAGGTATCATCTGGGAGATGAAATTCTTCATGAGTCAGAGAGGGAAAAAGACTTGGGGGTTGACATCCCACCAGACCTGTCCCCTGCAGCCCATATCAAGATGATAACATCAGCGGCATATGCCAGGCTAGCCAACATAAAAACGGCATTCAGAAACTTGTGTAAGGAATCATTCATAACTTTGTATACCACATATGTCAGGCCAATCCTGGAGTATGCAGCCCCAGCATGGAGTCCATATCTAGTCAAAGATAAAACCAAACTGGAAAAGGTTCAAAGGTTTGCCACCAGACTAGTACCCGAGCTGAGGGGTATGAGCTACGAGGAGAGACTACGGGAATTAAACCTCACTTCCCTGGAAGACAGAAGAGTTAGGGGGGACATGATCACCACATTCAAGATTCTCAAGGGAATTGATAGGGTAGATAAAGAGAGGCTGTTTAACACAAAGGGCACACGCACAAGGGGACACAGGTGGAAACTGAGCGCCCAAATGAGCCACAGAGATATTAGAAAGAACTTTTTTAGTGTCAGAGTGGTTGACAAATGGAATGCATTAGGGGGTGATGTGGTGGAGGCTGACTCCATACACAGTTTCAAGTGTAGATATGATAGAGCCCAATAGGCTCAGGAATCCGTACACCAGTTGATTGACGGTTGAGAGGCGGGACCAAAGAGCCAGAGCTCAACCCCCGCAAGCACGATTAGGTGAGCACAATTAGGTGAGACTCAGAAGGTGCTGCGGTTGATAACAGAACGTCGAAGACACAGAATATTGACGCAGTGGAGAGAGAGTAAGACTTCAGAGTTTTGTGTGTGTGTGTGTGTGTACTCACCTAGTGTAACTAGGTGAGTACACACAACACACACACACACACACACACACACACACACACACACACACACATCATTCCTTAGTATTAAATCCATACAATTGACAACTAATCCAAGTTGATACTCAAGTGACATCAAAAATGGCTTGTGTGTGTGTGTATATATCAAATCACCTTATACACGAGAGGATTAATTGCAAGAGATGAAGCACATGTTAAGCGGCCTGGAAGGGATGCTGGGGCCCCTCACACAGCAAGTTGTTTCATCTAATCTGCCACATTTTTCGCGGAATCGACCATTCGTTAAAAAATCAAATAAGAAAAAAAGGTTTACTAGCCGTATTATAGGTGAGGTGGGTTGCTTGGGCTTGTACCTTTTTGGTATTCAAAACAGATTTTTTTTTTACGGAGCGGCAAATATAGAGAACGGACTACGGTAATGCTTCGGAGAAGGTCACACCACCAGGCTGTTGTTTACCAGTCTTCCTTAACTATTGTCAGTCGCCTGCTCAGGCTGGTTGTGATTTTTATGTCTTCCGATTACTGTGCTGTGTCTGTGTCGTTGAGCACTCGTTTGTCTGGTGGAGGGAGTGGCTACTGCGGCCCGGATCCACTTGACAACGGTGAGTGGTGTTTAGCAGGGCTCAGGGTATCGAATAGCATGTAGAGTTCGAACCCAGGCCGTTTTAGAGGGGGTCGTGCGCTACAGCGTGCACTCGTTATTGTCCTATTTTACCTGCATACAAAACGTCTATTATTTGAATATATTTACAGTTTCCAACGAGTGAAAGATAAATCTTAATTATATAAAGACCCTTGACTATTCTGCAATTACAGTGATCTAATCATGCTTTGACGAGCTTTTCTCCGGAATGACTCAGCCTCCCACTAGCCGTGCCACGCTCCAAGTTGTGTACAATTCGTTTTATTTCACGGCGACAGTATGCCAGTGTAGTTCTGGTATTCATAACGCTCTTCTGAACATCCCTTGAATATTCTGACAGTAGATATTCCAACATGCAAAATTCAACATTCATATTTGCATACAAATCACAAAAGCACCTCGTTCCCTTCCTCTTGCTAAGCTGAAAAGGTACTTCAAGGATGCCTTTTTTCTTCTTGCAAAGTGCAGTTCCTTCCGGGCCTCTCAAACCGTCTCTAGATCCCAAAGTCCTCTTTGACTTTGACGCCAAAAGTAAGTTAAAAATACTCGAGGGGAATGTGTGAGAAAGAGAGAGAGAGAGAGAGAGAGAGAGAGAGAGAGAGAGAGAGAGAGAGAGAGAGAGAGAGAGAGAGAGAGAGAGAGAGAGAGAGAGAGAGAGAGAGAGAGAGAGAGAGAGAGAGAGAGAGAGAGAGAGAGAGAGAGAGAGAGAGAGAGAGAGAGAGAGAGAGAGAGAGAGAGAGAGAGAGAGAGAGAGAGAGAGAGAGAGAGAGAGAGAGAGAGAGAGAGAGAGAGAGAGAGAGCGTCCTTTGGTTTTCCCAGCAGCATTTCACAACAATTGGCGTGAGACGAGAGTTCCTTAATGAGTGACAGCCATCAATCACCCTTTGCTACTGCTAATGATGATGGGAACTACGAAAATCTACTTGAAATTTAACACACAAAATTTCACCCCAACAAAGCCGAAACAATATTTTCATTAATCTAATAGACCGTATAGACCAGCGGAATCATGTGATGTAATTCCGCGTAATGCAATGTATTCAATTTGTCAACAATTCTAAGTACGATTTATACTGCTGTAAATATCTTTCAGTCCTGTCATAGTTTTAGCGATCTGTTTAGGTCTCTAATAATAGCGTTTTCTTTATGCATTAAAACATAGATTAGACAAGTAAATATCGTCTGCTCAGTAGCTTATATTGTACCACCTCAAACATGAACAAGAAACTTATTTTTGATTTTTAAGTTCTGCTGTTAGTGCTGTTAGCTTGATTTTCTTTTCATTTGTGAGTAGTTTATCACTCACACGGCTGTAACCCAGCTCTCACACACCCACTGTAACCTTACTTGAAGCTCTGAGTTCTGCTTCATTAACTTTTTGTCTGAAGCTCTGAAATGGTTAATGAAAACTTCTTGAAAATGTGGAAGTGCAGCTTTACTCTACGGTGTTTCCGACGCCTTGCTACAGCTGATACATGTGGTTCTTGCTGATGTATCAAGTAAGCTGCAATTTACACATTCCCTCGTGCAGCTGTTCAGACATTCTAATTCATTCAGACATTCTGAATCATTCTTACCATTCCGGTGAGCCATCCTTCTCATGCAGCTGGACTACTGCCGTACCGTTCCTTACTGCGTCTCGTCATTATTTCAGCTTACTGCGATATCCTGCGGTTGACGCGCATTAATATACAGGATCATAACTTTTGATTACATCTCTGGCTCGTCTGTTAGTTGCCACCACCAGACATTAACATACGCTAATTGCTGAGGGAGGCGTGGCCGAGCTTGGGGGCTGCTGGCGATGGTGGTGGAGAGCTGCTGGTGATGGTGGTGGAGGGCTGCTGGTGATGGTGGTGGAGGGCTGCTGGTGATGGTGGTGGAGGTAGTGTTGGAGTGTCGTAATACCCAACCACTAATTCCTGAGGTCCCTGGGTGGCGCTGAAGAAACTTGGTGCCTGGGGTCAGCCTCGGGGCTGTGCTGTGTCCCGGCTAGTACACCCCCCCCCCCCCGCCCTTCCTCGCTGGTGCTACACTAGCTGCCTAAACATTCCAAATATAATAGTGTAATAGGTATTTTTTTTAAATAGGGTTACATATACCATGTTGCGACATTCGGATGTTTAAAAGTTATAATCCCAATCCTGCGATTGAAGGAGATTAATATCAAAAGACGATAATTATCAAAAGATAATTAAGCTCGCAGAGTAAATTATGCTCAACATTCTGCTCTGGTGACGACATTGCAAGGTATTGTTTCTCATAATGTTGCAAGAAGGGTGGGTCTGCAACACGTTGCACAGGCAACAGTGAGTTAGTATTAACGTGGTAAAGTCATGGTGAGGATCAGTTGTGTGTAGGTTGTCGCTGGGCTGAGCCCTGACCTTTGCTTCTCACCATATACGCCAGAATGAAAATCAAAGTTAGTGAACTTTGCGAAAAAACGTAAAATTGTTACAAGTGCACCTAGATGAACGTTCAATTTTTTTTTTACAATTTTGCACATGTAGTTCACTGCCAACAAATGCTGGGTTCTAAATTTAGGAAAAATGTCTGAATTGATATCTTGCCCTACTTTTGTATCATCTGCGAATGTTGCTGTTTAATCCTACATTGAAATAGTTTATATATTTTGTAAAAAACATAGAGCCGAGGACGAATCCCTGGGGCGCTCAATTTACTCTAGTCTCCCACACGGGGCTTAATTCTCTGATTTCTTTGAGAAAAACAAGCCATAGTTCAACTTAGGATTTGCCTATAACATACGGGCCTATAACTTTTCAAAGTTCCTCGTGAGACACAATAGCGAAGGTTGTGAGCCCTTTTTTAATGCACGTTTTTCAAGAAGTAAACAAGTGGCTCTTGTGATAATCAATCCAAATAATTTTCCTACGTTAGTCGTTAGCTAATTCGACGATAGTTCGAAGCTACTGATCAGTCTCTTCTTAAAAATCACCATCACATTTGCATCCCACCTTGACTCCGGTACTCAATCCGACTCTAATGATTTACTATATATACAAGACCAAAAACTCTTAGTGAGTTCTTTACAATCTTTAAGCACATTGGCAAATACCTCGTCTGACCCTCTCCTGTCGTTGTGAAACAGGAGAAAATTAAGCAAATATTTGGCATCGTATTTTAGAATGGATTTATATTCTCTTAAGAGCATATGGGAAAGAAGGACTACACCTCCTGCGACTTGAAACTCCCCTTTGAAGATAAATTAACATGAAAACTAAAAATGTATTCAGAAGATGTGCATAAAGATTAAATTTAAATATCTACCGAAGTTGAAACATGAAGAAATGAAGCACTATCGTAGCTTCAAAACTAAGTTAAAAGCAGGACTGGTGATCGGTGGGAAACACATAACTAAGTCCCATTGTAGCAGCAAACTCTGCAAATTTCCGTGCACAGGCTACAAAAGAACAAGTCTAGGAGTGAAAATAGAGAGTGTGACTTGTGGCTTGTGAGAGTTCCTTCTCATGAGCCAAAAAGACTTTCTATACACCTTTTGTGTTGTGTTGTGTCCACTCTGATCAACTCTCAGACTCACACTCCAGAGTGACGAGTACCTTAAATAACACCGTGGTTCATGATGAGTCCAGAAGCTACATAACGTATTCTATGCTTAAATAAGAGAACATAGAGTGGTGTTTCCGCGTCGTATGTAACGGTGTTATTGGCTTCCACCTGTACTCTAACGAATGATACATTGGCCGAGAAAGGGGCACCAGCGATCTTCATGGATTTTCCAGGGTCTGCCGGGGAGGGGGGGGGGGTAGGTGAATATATATATTTATATATATGTTCCCAGGAGCGACAGTGTCGGAAAAATGAATTTGTTTGTGAAACTTAGAAAGGGTGAGCGGTGTTTTCGAGGTACAGTGTTCCAGCAACACGAGTCCATCAAGTCCACAAGGTCAGTATACCAGGCTATATCAAGTCCACAAGGTCAGTATACCAGGCTATATCAAGTCCACAAGGTCAGTATACCAGGCTATATCAAGTCCACAAAGGATGTATACCAGGGATTCCATGAAGTTCACAAGGGCAATACACCAGCTACTCCATCAAGTCCCAGGGGACAATATACCAGCGACTCCATCAAGTCCGCAAGAGCAGTATACTAGCGACCCCATCAAGTCCACCAGTTCAGCATATCGGACTCCATAAGCCCACCTAGAGGGGTGGACTCCATAAAGCCACTAGGGGTCGTCGTGTGTAGAAAGTCGAACGAGTTTGAAACACATTTATTTTTGTAAAGGAAGAGAGAAGTGAGGTGGAAGCAACGGTAGGGTGTTTGAGAGGGATTTGTCAAGTGTCATTCAACGCTGAAGTGGTGTGGGCAGTGTGACGAATAGATTTTGATTGCACTGGTTTTAAACTAGTTGCGATGTCAGAAGAGTAGGAGGAGGAGGATGACCAACTATGAAAGAGGCCCGGATGGGTTCACTGGTTTGCATGTTACATGGAATGTCGAGTGGGCTGAAGAGAAGGGAACTATCAGGAGAAAGCCCCAAGCCATTACGACTATATAGCTCTGAGAAGGTATCATCAGGTTAAGGGTTTGGGATGGGACGGGGGGAAAGGAATGGTGCCCAACTACTTGGACGGTCGGGGATTGAACGACGACCTGCATGAAGCGAGACCGTCTCGCTCTACCGTCTATTCCAAGTGGTTGGGCAAAAGGAAAAGAAAAACAATTCATTATATTGTACAACAACACGCAGGTTCCGGCGCTGCTCGGGTCAACATGAAATTTTTACGTATATGCTTTTCCACATTTCCAGAATGTATATTGACTTCTCTTTGGAACCATGGTTTATATTGACCAATCTCCCGGTCCAATGTGTATATTGACCTCTCTCTCTGGGTTCAAGGTGTATATTGACCTCTCTCTCTGGGTTCAAGGTGTATATTGACCTCTCTTTCTGGACTCAAGATGCATGTACACTTTTAATTGCCTCCAGGTTTGAATCATCCCTGGACCCCAGACTCTTATCATCCCTGGACCCCAGACTCCTATCATCCTTGGACCCCAGACACCTATCATGCTTGGACCCCAGACACTTATCATCCTTAGAGTAATACAATGACTCATTTCTCACAATTTTTATTATATTTACATTTGAAATTTTCCATCAGCCACCTCTATGTCTAACCTGTTCCACTACCCTGGAAACACAAACCGAAATTGTCTCTATTTTCCGCTTGTTACAACTTGTAATAAAGTTGTTACATCTTGGCTTAACGTGTTTATGACGTATTAGAACGTTGTTACAATTTGCTATATTGGTTGTTATAACTGGTTAGGTGTTAAAACTTGTTCACACGTTGTACCAACGTCGTAGTTTCGGTGTGTGTTTGGCGGGATATTCCGAAAACAGAAACTAAAAAAATAAAAAAGCGCAACAAATGACTTGTCATAGGTAATTGAACACGTCAATCAAGCGATGTAGAATAAAAAAGATGTATACAGCAGCTCTTTCATTATCCTGAAAATTGAAAAATTCAGTTAGGTATAAAAAAAAAATTGACCATCAGTGAATAAGAAAATATTACAAATTCACAGATGTCGCAGTGATTTTTTTTTGACTAGCGGTCATTATACGGTGTGAAGAGTGGGTAGAGTTGTTTATGTGCAAATGCCCGGTGAAGTGTGATTAATGTCTTTTGATCCCTCTGTAATCCTTCTTGCGCTACTGACGACACCTGAGCCGGATGTTACGGTCTTCTCAGACGAGGAAATCTTAGTAGGAACTCCGCCACCGCACCACTAATACGACACCTACTCGGTACAAGACCTCCTCATGGAGGTCACCTCACCAAACTTCGACAACAGCACGGCTCAGCCAAAGTAAGACCTAGAGGTCTACACTAACCCACCAGCTCCATAACTGGTACAGCCAGCCTTACGAGTCTGAATTCCACCATGAAGACCCTCATCCGTCCCCAGATCTCTAGTATCATCTACTGATACAGATAATGACTGCGAAGAGCCTCCACTTACGAGCTCACCATAGCCCGTGCTGCTTGGAACTTTTTGTTCTGAGTAGCTGAATCTAAAACAACAACAAAACAACCTTGTAAGCGCAGTATAGCTGTGTTAGTGTAACAGCGTGTTTCCCTGAAGATATCACATTGTTGGCGAAACGTCGAACACTAAAAATTAAGTGATCTAGTGTTTCTTCACCCTCCAAATGGTAGAAGATATTTGCGTAGAATGGAAAATATCGAAAATAAAATAAATAAGCCACAATGCTGTTGTGTATAATGACATGAGTATTAGAAAATAAACTGCTTCCAATATATATATATATATACAGGAGGATGGCATGCAAGACACGGCGAGGTTAACGACATTATCAAGAGAAGCCTTACCACGACCGGTTGTCCAGCAGAGAGAGAGCCCCGTTACCTAATGTCCCGTAACTCTGATGAGCCTGTCGGTCGCCCAGACGGGATCACGGTGAACCCCTGGAAAAATGGTAGACAGTTGGTGTGGGACTACACTTTCGTTTTAACTTTAGCCAATACCTATGTTAACTTCAGTGCTGCACAGGCAGAAGGTGCTGCCAATCACTGGGAACCAGCCAAGTCACGTAAATACGGAGACCTTGATCACCAGATCAAGGTATAGGGAGCCGGTCGGCCGAGCGGACAGCACGCTGGACTTGTGATCCTGTGGTCCCGGGTTCGATCCCGGGCGCCGGCGAGAAACAATGGGCAGAGTTTCTTTCACCCTATGCCCCTGTTACCTAGCAGTAAAATAGGTACCTGGGTGTTAGTCAGCTGTCACGGGCTGCTTCCTGGGGGTGGAGGCCTGGTCGAGGACCGGGACGCGGGGACACTAAAGCCCCGAAATCATCTCAAGATAACCACTACAATTTTGTCCCCATTGCCTCAGAGACACTTGGTGCCTGGAGTAAAAGTGCTGCAAGTTTTTTGAAGGAACTGGGGTCCAAGTTAATTGAAACAACTAGAGACCCTAGAGCCGCCAGTTTTCTCTTTCAGCGCCTTAGTGTGGCGATCCAGAGAGGAAATGCTCACTGCATCAATGGTTCCTGCCCGCTATCTGAGGAGCTGGAGGAACTCGACAACTTTATATATATATATATATATATATATATATATATATATATATATATATATATATATATATATATATATATATATATATTATAATGACCGTAATTGTGACTGGACAAGTATTCAAGTATTTATACGTAAGTTGTCAGTTAATTAACGTGTCAGTATTATCATACTAATCTGTCACCTTCAGTCCACTATCGCTGAAACTCCCGAGCCACGCGTTGAGTTGATCAATGTTACAAGTGTCTTGGAACACTGCTTTATTAGAGGGAGCAGCAGAAGGGGCACCTGGGGAGGGGGAGCGTCGTGTAGTAGTAGGCATCCGAGGAAGAGTAGCAGCTGCATGGGACAAGGCGAAGTGAGAGAAGAGGAGGGTGAAAAGCAGGTGAAAATAGAGGGAAGGAGGGTGGAGAGGGTATGAGGGAGGGAAGAATGCTTGTGCTAAAAGCCATTGTGTGTCGGAGGTGGTGCCATCCATCACGTCTTGCAGCTAATACTTCATCCGCTGGCTGAAGGAGGAGCTGCGGTGCGCCCTTCACTCCGTCATATTTCTTGTGTTGCGACGAATGTTACCTTTTTTCCCTTGGAAGACTTCGTGTCAGGGGTTCCAGCTTCTTGCTTCACTGCTACGGGAAGCTAAAGGAAGAGGAAGGAGAGGAAAATGAGGACACTAAAGACAACAAGGAATAGGAGAGAAGGAGGGAAGAGAGGACAACAGATGTGTTCCCCCAGGAGTGTGGTAGTCACGTGTGGTAGCAACCGCACCCGTCACACGAAATTCTGGCAGATGGAGGGCCGTCTTTTTTTTTTTATTTGTTATTTTGTCATAATCCTTTCTGCTGGGTTGACATTCACCTCTGTGGCTGCCCGCCTCGAACGTTGGCTGCCCCAACACCTGAGGTATTCTCTTCCACTGAGGAAAGTTTTTTAACATTTTTATTTTACTTTCTACCACAGACGTGGTTATTCACTTACTATGGTAAACAGCATATATACTTTTTTCTTCTGTTTTCCTTGGACAGGGTTAGAGATCTATTTTCATAACGTGTAGTAGATTATTGAGCACTCAACAATAGAAGTTGATTGTAATGTTTTACAATGTTACCCAACATAAATACAGTCTCTTCTGTACTACACAGACAGGCTTAACACCAACAGATCACCTTACTACTGTGTAGAGAAGGCGCCATCAATGTATAGTAGCACCGTCATCATCAATCAAATTGTCAAGCGCCAACTTAACGAATTTTCTCAATATTTCTTATGGTTTTCACTTGTGATAGAAGATGTAAAATTAACTCTTCAACGTTCATTGTATACTTTTATATCAAATGAGCTGGATTTTCAAACGCTTATCGCTAAAGCACTCTTTATCATCTTCGGAGGCAGAGGAGAATGTAAATACAAATCTATATTCACTGTCTCTTTGCCTCCGAGGGTGATAAAGAGTACTTTAGTGAAACGCGCATTTATGCGACACGCGCCAGGTTTATTAATAATGGATTCGAGGGGCCACAGAGATTTTGTTTTCCGGCAGCTTTGTTCTTGATTTATATAAACGACATCGATAAAGACTTAAACACTACAACACCTAAATCTGCCGAAGACACTTAGAGATGAAAGACACACAGACACCAGAGCGAGACAAGACTATACAACCGAAATTCAACGTTTACGTACACTGATCTAATGAATAGAAGAAGAATTTTAATGCTGATAAATGTAAATTAATACATATTGGAAACAAAATTTTAAAGGAAAGTAACCTATAGATGAACGTAGAGTTTGATGAGATAAATGAATAAATAGATCAAGGTGTGTACATTTGCCAGAAAGTACTGTAACAGAATATTGCATATGCAGGTAAATGTATAAACATAAATATAAATACACATATAAAAATACATAAATATTTCTCGTGCTCGTCATCCATGAGAAAAGTTCTAGCTAAATTAGGTGATCAACCTTGAACAAGAAACGTGTCCCAAAATTTTGAAATAAATCAAACGAAGCTTGTTTAAAATAGCTAAATTGATTTACTCCAGCAACAAGAAGAATATGAGGCGATATAATACAAGATCATTAGATCTTTCTTATCACTCGAAACAATGACCTTAAAACTAATGGCGAATGTTTTCCGTCAAACGAAGCAGATGAATCCCTTTGCTAATTGAAAAGAAAACGTTTGCTAGTTTACTAAATTATATATTTCAGTATAATTCCGTATATATACTGAAAAAACTGAATTGACAATTATTCATCTTCAAATCCCCGCCTTAGACATTTGTCTCAGCAAATGTTTTTCATAAACAAACTCCAAGTTTTGGTCTATGTAATATTTGTGTCAAGTCTTACAAACACTCACCAGTCTCTCCTCGCAATAGAGAACAAGCTTAGCGTCCAAGCTTCCAAACACAGAGCCATCGGCACGGTGAAATCACAGGTCCACTTGGTTGTGGCGTAGTGGTTAAGCACTCGCCCGGCGCTTCGCAAGTGCTTTAGCCTGGGTTCGAATCATGGCCGAGGAAGATTGACCGGGTGCCTGTCCTTAACTGTAGCCTTTGTTAACCCAGCAGTGAATGGGTACCTGGTTGTTAAACGATTAGGCGGGTTGTATTCCGGGGAAAAACAAGAATTAAGGACTTGTCTGAAACGCTATGGGTGCTAGTGGCTTTACAAAGAATGTAAGAACTCTTGTATTATAAATAAATATAAAAGGTACATGTGTATTGTTACGATATTCCCCAGCATAAGCCGTGGATTCTGCCTCTTCTTACCGTCTTCGACACCAGCGTGCTATATTACTTCATGTTCAACATCAAGAACCGCCAGCAATACGTACAGAAACGTTTTGACCACAGGCTACCCCCGCTGCCTCCATGAGAGCCCTCCAGCCAGGTGCTTCCCGGCTGATATTTCACAACCAGCTAACAACCCTTATTCTGCTGGCTGGCCATTCCAGACCCCGCTACTCGCCGGCCTGACGTCACCACCTGTATAATATATAAGCAGCTGCCGAGGATATTTTAGTCAGACAACTTCAAGTGCTCAAGGATTACGCATCTTCCCTCTGTCGACGTGGTCTGGACTACGACGCATGACGGAAGACGTTCAGCAGTGTATAAAGTGCAAAGTCATCTTACATTTCCAGTAACGTAAATATTTATTTGCCTTTGTCAAGTTTTAGGGTTCTGGTATTATTATTTGTTTAATATTATTTTTGGTAAAGTTTATTATCATTTAAGTAAAAATATTTAAATGTTCATGATTCTTAAATTCTCCCAACAATTATGCACACTGCGAAGAACGTAAAAAGCAGCTGTATTTTAATTTGGTTAACGTTTTATTTTTGCTTTATGTGCGTTAGGCATTTACCAGCTGCCGGGGTAGTACTGCTCTACCCACAACACGTCATAGTATATATAAGTCTTCTTATATATACTCAAGAGAGAATCTTCGTATGACTCAAACAGGGATTCATCATGTGGCAATATTTCTTCAGGCGCAACTCACAGTCACCTGTGTTTCTTTAAACCCCAAAAATTTCCCTCCCCTAAAAAATAAAAAAGGGAGTGGAGGGAGAAGGAGAGGGTTGGTGGGGGGGCGGGGCTCATTAGGTGCCAACTAGTCCGGGGGCCAGATTCACGAAGCAGTTACGCAAGTACTTACGAACGTGTACATCTTTCCTCAATCTTTGACGGCTTTGGTTACATTTATTAAACAGTTTACAAGCATGAAAACTTCCCAATCAACTGTTGTTATTGTTATAAACAGCCTCCTTGTGCTTCGGAGCTCATTAACTGTATAATAATTGTAAACAAAGCCGCCAAAGATTGAGAAAAGATGTACAGGTTCGTAACTGCTTCGTGAATCTGGCCCCAGGTCTTCGTTCGGTATCCCTAGCATATTGCGTGTGTGCGTGCGTGGGAAGGGGGTGAAGGGTTGTTGCAAAGCAAATCATTTGCTTCTGTCTCGGTGTTTGCGTTTCACGTTCCTTCCGTGATTATTGTTTCATTCCTTGTTTCGTATGCGGTGTATTTTCTCATTGTATTTACTATCTGTGCTTTCAAGATGGAGTTGGTAGCTCTTGGCCCCCACCTTTCTTACCGTCGGTTCGTGATTACGAGAGAGTGATTACGAGAGAGTGATTACGAAACAGTAATTGCGAGAGAGTGATTACGAAACAGTAATTACGAGAGAGTGATTACGAAACAGTAATTACGAGAGAGTGATTACGAAAGAGTGATTACGAAACAGTGATTACGAGAGAGTGATTACGAAGGTGTGATTACGAGAGAGTTATTACGAAACAGTAATTACGAGAGAGTGATTACGAGACAGTGATTACGAGACAGTGATTACGAGACAATGATTACGAGAGAGTGATTACGAGACAGTGATTACGAGACAGTGATTACGAGACAGTGATTACGAGGGAGTAATTACGATTCATCAGAATGACGGCGGTCGATGAGGAGCGGTGTTCCTCTCTGGGTCACTTTTGGGATCTCAATTGTTATTGATCTCAGTAGCTTAATAATTTTTGTTTTCCTCTGTTCAATGTATATGCTAACGTATATGCTAACGTTTCGTCTCGTTAAGTAACGGATAAAAAGTAAAAGGGAAGTTCCTCCGTAAAGGGAACAAAGTAAAGGGAAGAGAAAATTCGGGCATTAATTTCTGTCCTTCTCAATAATTTTCGGTACTAAGAGATTCGATACTTATCTTATTTTTTTTATATTCTCAAGAAATTATGGGAAGATTTTGGTTAAATTTCTATTTTTCTACTTTGTACATATTAATTAATAATAGTAGAGATGAAATTATAAAAAAATCTATAATTGTTTTTAAATAAGTTTTTAAAAATTTATTCCAACTTAAAAGGGATCCTATGTTGTATGCAAATTAGATAAGAGGAGAACTCACACGCGAGACCTTTGTTGGCGCAGGAAAGGACGTGATTTAAGACCTGTTTAATGGCTAGATTTGCATGTAGGTGTTGGGTAGTTAGGGGCGGGAGGGGTGCATATCCTTATCCCGCCAGAATCCATAGTATCCTCTCAACACCAGCATCCCTGGTGTTCTATCAACGCCAACATCCCTGGTGTTCTCTCAACACCAACATCCCTGGTGTTCTCTCAACACCAACATCCCTGGTGTTCTCTCAACACCAACATCCCTGGTGTTCTCTCAACACCAACATCCCTGGTGTTCTCTCAACACCAACATCCCTGGTGTTCTCTCAACACCAACATCCCTGGTGTTCTCTCAACACCAACATCCCTGGTGTTCTCTCAACACCAACATCCCTGGTGTTCTCTCAACACCAACATCCCTGGTGTTCTCTCAACACCAACATCCCTGGTGTTCTCTCAACACCAACATCTCTGGTGTTCTCTCAACACCAACATCCCTGGTGTTCTCTCAACACCAACATCCCTGGTGTTCTCTCAACACCAACATCCCCGGTGTTCTCTCAACACCAACATCTCTTGTGTTCTCTCAACACCAACATCTCCGGTGTTCTCTCAACACCAACATCTCTGGTGTTCTCTCAACACCAACATCCCTGGTGTTCTCTCAACACCAACATCCCTGGTGTTCTCTCAACACCAGCATCCAAAAAATCTTCTAGTGCACCCTGATCTTTAACATAACAAAACCTTAATTTAAAAAATCCTCAGCAACACTTGCTGGGTAGAATCTTCGCCGCTAACGTCTTCAGCATCTCTATGTAATCTTCAACAGCGTCAGTAACAGCTTCCGTATTAAGAGATTTCCCCCAGGGAGCGGGACTTAAGTCTCTCAGCGATGCTGGCGCCTGAAATGTGACCATGCCGGAGTCTGCGAGGAATTACAGTGCCGGAAAAAAAATTGAAAACCAGTTCGCCTCGTAACAGTAGAACAAAATCATTAATGTAGTGACTTACAGCTTAGCCACTTGGACTGCTAGGTATAGAGTTGATTTCACTTCATGCAGGTCGTCGTTCGATCCCCGACTGGTCACATGTTTGGACATGCAGTCCTTCCGTCCATCTTAACCCTGTCGTCATATTCCTTCCAAGTGTTACATAATCAAACAGAGATATGTGGAGAGAAATTATAATACAACAAAACTGTTCCTCAAAGTCATCAATGTACCCTGGTCAGCAGCGTACCGTGATAACACCAGAGTACCGTGTTTACTAGTGTACCGTGTCAGGTCCTCCTGAACGGTGTACCGTATACTGTGCACCATGTCTTCTATATCATTTCCAATGCGTACCGTATTCGCCAGTGTACCGTGCCTCACTAGTGTACCAAATGCATCTTGGAATAGTGTGCCGTGTATACCAGTATACAGTGAGGAAACAAAAGGAGGAGAAAGAAAATCGAAAACAGGAGGACGAGGAGGAAAATACAGAAAGATGCAGCAGCGCAGGAATCTATTCTTTATAGATTTCTGTCTTTCCGTGGTGGTGGATGGAAACTGATCTTTAGAGAGGTTGATGACGAAGCAATTGCCCGGCTGATTGAGGAGAGGCAAGAGGTAATACACTGGAGAGACGCGAAGGGTGAAGGAGGTAGCCATGATTGTTGTTTTGGAGGAGGGAGGAGAAGTGAGGTTGGGGATGAGGAGGTGGAGTTAGCTATGACTTGTGTTGGAGGAGGTGGAGTTAGTCATTAGTGTGTTGATGGGAGAGGAAGAAGAAGGTAAAGAATGAAGTAGTAGATGGGGATACAGGAAATGGGCAGGAGGATGGTTTAGGATGATGTAGCAGGAAGCGAAAGCAGGAGAGTAGGCTTGGGGATGAGGCTATGAGGAAGGAGACCAAGTAGAGAGGAGTGTCAGGAGGGGACAGTAGAAGACGGTAGGAAAGCCGTTAAGGGAGGGACAGGAGAGGAGGAAAGAGGGTGGGGTGAGGGGGGGCAGGAGGGATGGAAGAGGGAAGTAGTGGTTACAAATGGTAATTTGTTAAAGCGGAGTGAGGAAGAGGGGAAGGAGTAGGGAAGGAAGAAGCGGAAAGAGAGGATCTTAGAAACGTGAGAGATAGAGAGAATGGAGGGAGAGACGAGTAGAGAATCAGGAAAGAAGAGGAGCAGAACGATGGTTAACGATATTGGAAATAAGGAGTGGAGAGAAGAAAAGAATGGAGGGAATAGTCACGCCATGTGAAGGACTTGACACCCAAACGCGTCTTTTGGGTAATGCGAGCAAGAAAGATCAATATGATTTACCTCCAAGGAACAGTGGTTCAATCCCTGATTGTCCAGGTGGTTGACACCAATCCTTCCCCCCGTCCCACCCGAAATCCTTATCCTGATACCTTTCCAATGCTATATAGTCGCAACGGCTTGGCGCTTTCCTCATCATAGATCTATTCCCTTCTAATTAATAGCAATAATAATTGTCCTCCGGCTTCTCTCATAATCTCTTCATCCTCTTCTGTATCTCCTTTCACCATCCCATCTATCTAACTCTACGCCCATCTCCCGCTACCCCTATCTCCCTCTACCACTATCTCCCTCTACCCCTATCTCCCTCTTCCACTATATATAGTACTTTCAAACTGCGAATACGTGCAGAATGCCAGAATTTGGCTCCTAAATATGGCTCAAGCGTCGAATTAGAGATGTTTGGGATATTTTGAAAACTGCAGGGGGGTTTGGCCAAAATGTGACCCATCGCTGCTCTCAGTAATTGGCATATTTTCGGAATAAAAAGTTGTAATTTCAAACTGCGAATACGTGCAGAGAGCTAGAATTTGGCTCCAAAATATGGCTCAAGGGTCGAATTTGGGATGTTTGGGATATTTTGAAAACTGCAGGGGGGTTTGGGCAAAATGTGACCCTTCACCGCTCTCAGTAATTGGCATATTTTTGGTATAAAAAGTCGTAATTTCGAACTGCGAATACGTGCAGAGAGCCAGAATTTGGCACAAAAATATGGCTCAAGGGTCGAATTTGGGATGTTTGGGATATTTTGAAAACTGCAGGGGGGTTTGGTCAAAATGTGACCCATCGCTGCTCTCAGTAATTAGCATATTTTCGGAATAAAATTCGTAATTTCAAACTGCGAATACGTGCAGAGAGCCAGAATTTGGCTCCAAAATATGGCTCTAACGTCGAATTTGGGATGTTTGGGATATTTTGAAAACTGCAGGGGGGTTTGGGCAAAATGTGACCCATCGCCGCTCTCAGTAATTGGCATATTTTCGGTATAAAAAGACGTAATTTCAAACTGCGAATACGTGCAGAGAGCCAGAATTTGGCACAAAAATATGGCTCAAGGGTCGAATTCGGGATGTTTGGGATATTTTGAAAACTGCAAGGGGGTTTGGGCAAAATGTGACCCATCGCTGCTCTCAGTAAATGGCATATTTTCGGTATAAAAAGTCGTAATTTCAATCTGCGAATACGTGCAGAGAGCCAGAATTTGGCTCCAAAATATGGCTCAAGGATCGAATTTGGGATGTTTGGGATATTTTGAAAACTGCAGGGGGGTTTGGGCAAAATGTGACCCATCGCTGCTCTCAGTAATTGGCATATTTTTGGTATAAAAAGTAGTAATTTCAAACTGTAAATACGTGCAGAGAGCCAGAATTTGGCTCCAAAATATGGCTCAAGGGTCGAAATTGGGATGTTTGGGATATTTTGAAAACTGCAGGGAGATTTGGGCAAAATGTGACCAATCGCTGCTCTCAGTAAATGGCATATTTTCGGTATAAAAAGTAGTAATTTCAATCTGCGAATACGTGCAGAGAGCCAGAATTTGGCTCCAAAATATAGCTCAAGCGTCGAATTTGGGATGTTTGGGATATTTTGAAAACTGCAGGGGGGTTTGGACAAACTGTGACCCATCGCCGCTCTCAGTAATTGGCATATTTTTGGTATAAAAAGTCGTAATTTCAATCTGCGAATACGTGCAGAGAGCCAGAATTTGGCTCCAAAATATGGCTCAATTGTCGAAATTGAGAAGTTTGGGATATTTTGAAAACTGCATGGGGGTTTGGGCAAAATGTGACCCATCGCCGCTCTCAGCAATTGGCATATTTTCGGTATAAAAAGTCGTAATTTCAAACTGCGAATACGTGCAGAGAGCCAGAATTTCAGAATTTGGCTCCAAAATATGGCTGAAGGGTCGAATTTGGGATGTTTGGGATATTTTGAAAATTGCAGGGGGGTTTGGGCAAAATGTGACCCTTCGCCGCTCTCAGTAATTGACATATTTTTGGTATAAAAAGTCGTAATTTCAAACTGCGAATACGTGCAGAGAGCCAGAATTTGGCTCCAAAATATGGCTCAACGGTCGAAATTGGGATGTTTGGGATATTTTGAAAACTGCAGGGGGATTTGGGCAAAATGTGACCCATCGTTGCTCTCAGTAAATGGCATATTTTCGGTATAAAAAGTCGTAATTTCAATCTGCGAATACGTGCAGAGAGCCAGAATTTGGCTCCAAAATATGGCTCAAGGGTCGAAATTGGGATGTTTGGGATATTTTGAAAACTGCAGGGGGATTTGGGCAAAATGTGACCCATCGTTGCTCTCAGTAAATGGCATATTTTCGGTATAAAAAGTCGTAATTTCAATCTGCGAATACGTGCAGAGAGCCAGAATTTGGCTCCAAAATATGGCTCAAGGGTCGAATTTGGGATGTTTGGGATATTTTGAAAACTGCAGGGGGGTTTGAGCAAAATGTGACCCTTCGCCGCTCTCAGTAATTGGCATATTTTTGGTATAAAAAGTCCTAATTTCAAACTGTGAATACGTGCAGAGAGCCAGAATTTGGCACAAAAATATGGCTCAAGGGTCGAATTTGGGATGTTTGGGATATTTTGAAAACTGCAGGGGGGTTTGGTCAAAATGTGACCCATCGCCGCTTTCAGTAATTGGCATATTTTCGGTATAAAAAGTATATCTCCCTCTACCACTATCTCCCTCTTCCACTATCTCCCTCTACCACTATCTCCCTCTACCACTATCTCCCTCTACCTCCATCAGTCACATTGATACTTGAAAATATGATACCTAACCAACACAAATTTTCCAACACATGGGTCCATGTGCACGGTGTAATTTTTTTATTTTTTTGCAAGGCCATTACTTGACACTAACATTCTGGCCATCATATTTTGCAAACGTAATTATAAAAAAATATATATATAATCTCGGAGTGCCATTAGTAGTTTGCATTCATAATTAGTCATTATAAATGCATATTGCAAAATTTACAACAGTCTGCCAAATAACGTTATTGGGATAATGATCTCAATGTGGTGGTATGTGGTGCGAGGAATACGCATTTTTAGGTGATCAGATGATGAACAACAGTAACTTGCAACATAATGAGAACGCTGTAGTAACTGTTAATTTAATCAGAAAATAGTAATAAGACAAAGAGAGAGAGAGAGAGAGAGAGAGAGAGAGAGAGGGAGAGAGAGAGAGAGAGAGAGAGAGAGAGAGAGAGAGAGAGAGAGAGAGAGAGAGAGAGAGAGAGAGAGAGAGAGAGAGAGAGAGAGAGAGAGAGAGAGGGAGATACGAATTAAAAAGAGATATAAATGGGTATGAGCTTGCAACTAAATCCTGACCCATATGTTGAGCTTCCAACCCCCACACCTGACCCACACTTTGAGCTCCAACCACGCACCCCTGACCCTCACGTTGAGCTCCAACCACGCACCCCTGACCCACACGTTGAGCGCCAACCCCGCACCCCTGACCCACACGTTGAGCGCCAACCACGCACCCCTCGGCCCAGAGTCGTATACACCTGCGTTCAGTCATTGCATTACTCCCAAGACAATAAAGAAGGACACAGGACGTCTCGCCCGGAACCATGCACGTCCACAGAGACCATTCCGTCTGGCTCTTTACCCCCCATGCACCACTCTCCTCCTTGATGCTCCAGACAGAAATAAAGCAGTGCAAATAAGGCAACAAATAAAGGATGCAGCGCGAGAGAGATGAATAGAGTGGAGTGTCTCATGCGAGAAATAAAGTGGTGTATTCTGCGGACGAAATAAAATGGGATTAACTGGGATGAAATAAAGAAGAGCAGATAGATAATAAAATAATGTGGTCTACGGAGATAATAAAATAAAGTTGTCTAAGAAGAGAATAAAATAAAGTGGCCTTGGAATAAAATAAAATAAAGTGATCTAGGGAGAGAATTAAATAGTGTTGTCTAGGAAGAGAATAAAATAAAATGGTCTGGAAAGATAATAAATAAAGTGGTCTGAAAAGATAATCAAATAAAGTGTCCTGAGAAGATAATAAAATTAAATAATCTGAAAAGATAATAAAATAACGTGGTCTGAAAAGATAATAAAATGAAGTGGTCTGAAAAGATAATAAAATGAAGTGATCTGAAAAGATAATACAATTAAGTGATCTGAAAAGATAATAAAATAAAGTTTCTAAAAATATAATTAAACAAAGTGGCCTGAAAAAATACAATAAAGTGGCCTGAAAAAATAATACAATAAAGTGGTCTGGAAAGATAATAAAATAAAGTGGTCTGGAAAGATAATAAAATAAAGTGGTCTGGAAAGATAATAAAATAAAGTGGTCTGGAAAGATAATAAAATAGAGTGGCCTGAAAAAATAATACAATAAAGTGGTCTGGAAAGATAATAAAATAAAGTGATCTGGAAAGATAATAAAATAAAGTGGTCTGGAAAGATAATAAAATACAGTGGTCTGGAAAGATAATAAGATAAAGTGGTCTGGAAAGATAATAAGATAAAGAGGTCTGATCAGAGGATAAAAAAAGGTTGGAAGCTTGAACGTCGAAGGTTGAAGAAAGCCTTTCCCTCTGATTCTCTCACTGCTTCTTCCTCCTCCTCTCCCTCTCTATCTTCTCCTCTCACTCTCTCTCTTTATCTCCTCTCCCTCCTCCTCTCTTTTGCTCTCACTATCTCTCCTCCTCTCACTTCGTACTCCTCTTCTCTCTCTCTGTCTCTCATCCTCGTCCTCCTCTCTCTCATTGTCTCCTTCTCCTCTCCCTTTTATTAACTCCTGCTCTTCTTTCTCTCTCCTGTTCCTCTTCCCCTTCTCGATCCCCTTCTCTTGTTATCGAGTTGTTATCCTTTATGCTGCTGGTGTTATGTTTTATGACCACTATGTTATCCGTTGTTATCCTTTACAGTCTTTGTTATTTCTCGATTATCCCTTACAATGTTCTTGTTATCTTCGTAATGCCGAATGCTGCTGTTATCTTTGCTATGCCGAGTGCTGCTGTTATCTTTGCTATGCCGAGTGCTGTTGTTGTTATCTTTGTTATGCCAAGTGCTGATGTTGTTATCATTGTTATGCCGAGTGCTGCTGATGTTATCTTTGTCATGCCGAGTGCTGCTGATGTTATCTTTGTTACGCCAAGTGCTGATGTTGTTATCATTGTTATGCCGAGTGCTGCTGATGTTATCTTTGTCATGCCGAGTGCTGCTGATGTTATCTTTGTTATGCCAAGTGCTCATGGTGTTATCATTGTTATGCCGAGTGATGGTGATGTTATCTTTGTAAAGCCGAGGGCAGCTGCAGTTATCTTTGTTATGTCGAGTGCTGCGGCTGCTATCTTTGTTATGCCGAGTGCTCTTTTTTGTTATATGATATGATTTTTCCAGCCTCCCATGTTATTTCGCAGTTATCTATTTGTCTGTTGTTATCTTGATGCTCTTCCTAGCGGCGTTTGTGTTATCTCGCTTTAATTGTTATATTACTGTTATTTAGCAATTTTCTTACATGCAGCCCTGTTTTGCGCGCATGTTTCAGATGTTTCGCACATATGTTATGTTTCCCATGCATGTTTCAGATGTTTCGATTACGTGTTTTAGCTGTTTCCAGCATATAATTTCAGCTGATTCGAGCACATGTTTCAGATGTTTCGAGCACATGTTTCAGCTGTTTCGAGCAAATGTTTCAGATATTTCGAGCAAATGTTTTTGATGATCGCAACTTTCACAGACCTTTTACATGTATTGAAAAGCTATATTTTGTGAGGGTTCGCCCGGGTGCTTCTGTGCTCTTCCTCCTGCATGGTAAATCTGAGTTCCGGCCAGTGCTTGGAGGAAGGTCACGCTTCCTGCAGAAGGTCTTCTCTCCTGAGGGAGGTTAATATGCCTCCTGCAGAAGGTCTTCTCTCCTGAGGGAGGTTACTATGCCTCCAGGAGGAGGTCTCCTCTCCTGAGGGAGGTTACTATGCCTCCAGGAGGAGGTCGTCTGTCCTGAAGGAGGTTACTATGCTTCCTGAAGGAGGTCTCCTCTCCTGAGGGAGGTTGATATGCCTCCTGAAGGAGGTCACGCCTCCGGTAAGGCTCTACCTTCTTTACCCATCTTCAGAGGAATAAATAATTCACTTCCTCATGCGATGGAAAAAAATACATTCTCCCGCGCTCATTACAGTCAAGTCTCGCTTGAAATAATTTTTCCCCTGCAGTGTAATTATGGTTTGAGAATTATATTTCTATATGTTTGTTCCTCTCGACACGGGCAACAGATTATATCCAATAATAACAAATTATAACTTATAATCTCCTATTATAACCAATAATACCAAATTATAACTAATTATAACAGAGTATAACCAATAATAACATATTATAACCAATAATTACAGATTAGAAAATATAATATGTTATATCCAATAATATCAGATTATAACCAATAATATAACAGATTATAACCTATATTAACAGATTATAGCCAATAATAACAAATTGTAACCTATAATAATATATTATAAACAATAATAACATATTATAAATAGTAACAGATTATAACCAATAATAACAAATTATAACCGATATTAACAGAATATAACTAATAATAACAGGTTATCCAATAATAACTATAATAAATATAATAATAACAGATGATTATTAATAATCACAGATAATTATCAACAATAACATTATAGCTAATAATAACAGATTATAGTTAATAAGAACAGATTATAACTAATAATAACATATTATAAGCAACAATAACAGATTATAACCAAAATAAAGACCATAATTAATTATAACTGTTCATAACCAACAATGCACCCATGAGATGATGTTATAAGGTGAACAGATGCATTAGGGCAAAAGCATCATATTGCACAGTAGTCTACGTCCTTGGCTCACAACCGAGGACCCGGGTTCACAACTTGGGCAGTACAGAAACGGTTAGGCAAGTTTCCTCTCACCTGATGCAGCTGTTCACTAAGCACTGCGAAAGGAATATACCCGGGGGTGAGGCATCTGTAGTGGGTAGCATCCTGGGAAAAAGTGGAAATTGTTGGAAATAGTCAGTTGTTGGCCTGAAGGGACCAAGTACAGGCTTCCTGTCCCCGAGAACGATGAAGCAACTTGTTAAGAATGTAGAGTGCGAGTGTCAGTTTTTTAGTTCATCATTTCGAGATTTTTTTTATTGTGGCATCTTGTCAAAAAGATTTTTTGGGGGGGCTATTGCATCTATTCAAATTCTTTTTTTTTTGTTATTGTATCTTTTCAAAAGGAATAAAGCAAATCATATGGAGAGAAATAATGATGAGTCGAGACGCGGGAGAACCCGAGGGCGGGAAGTGATGGACGTAACTGTAGACATCTTCGCTAAACCTGAAGGCTTGGTCCGCCTTAAGACGCTGTGATGAGTAGGATAACACTCTCACATTTCTAACCTTAGGGGCGAGACCTCCATCACTTGACTCATCAAGGAATTAATATGTTAAATCCACCGCCAGGTTCTGGGTTCCAGCCAGTAGGCCTAGTGTTCCAATCCACAGGCCTTGAGTTCCATCCAGTAGGCCTAGTGTTGCAACCCACAGGCCTTGAGTTCCAGCCAGTAGGCCTAGTGTTGCAACCCACAGGCCTTGAGTTCCATCCAGTAGGCCTAGTGTTGCAACCCACAGGCCTTGAGTTCCATCCAGTAGGCCTAGTGTTGCAACCCACAGGCCTTGAGTTCCAACCAGTAGGCCTAGTGTTGCAACCCACAGGCCTTGAGTTCCAACCAGTAGGCCTAGTGTTGCAACCCACAGGCCTTGAGTTCCAACCAGTAGGCCTAGTGTTCCAACCCACAGGCCTAGAGTTTCAGCCAGTAGGCCTAGTGTTCCAACCACAGGCCTTGAGTTCCAGCCAGTAGGCCTAGTGTTCCAACCACAGGCCTTGAGTTCCAGCCAGTAGGCCTAGTGTTCCATCCAGTAGACCAACAGTGCTCCAACTAACAGGCCTAGTATTCAGTTCAACAGACCCGCTGTTTCCAGATAATGACAGCATCGGTTCCACCTGTACCCTATACATCTCTACGTTTACACTGGATTTAGAAAAACAAAATGTGCAGAATTTCCTTGCTATATTCTTCACTAATATTTGACGTGTAACTGTAACTCGGATCTCTAAATCAATATTTACCTAATATTTCTCTGTATATCAGTTGTACTTGCTGATTCTCTTTTGGTACAAGATGCAGAATAGGTTCCAAAAATGTTCCTAGACATAAAGTTAATAATAAGTTAATATTAATAAAGTTAATGAAAGACATAAATTAATAATCAGCTGTTAGTATTTTCCCATAGCAATGAGAAATGAATAGAAGAATGACATAGAACGATGAAAAAAATAATATAAATTAGTGCATGTACTTCTTTTCACCCCCTCCCCCCTTTGCATTGTCCAATAACCCCTCCCTCCCTCTCTCCTTCTACACTCCCATTCCCTCATCCCTCTCCTCCTCCACTACCCTTTCTTCTCTTCCAATACCCCTCTCCTCCTCCACTTCCCCTTCGCCCCCTCTCCTCCTTCACTCCCTCTCTTCCCTCTCCCTCGGGAATTCATTTCTTTTGCAGGTTTTCCAGCAATTTTTGAGCTGCTGTTTTCCTTTTAACCCGCTGGGTGAAGGCCACTGACGACACCTGATTTGATTACGGAGTTCCCTGACCACTGTTATTAAACCCTCGGGGGGGGGGGGGGGGCAGGGGTTGGTGTATAAAAACCCCCTTGATTTTGGGGGAGGGATACATCAGGGATATAAACCCCTCCTTAGGTTAGGTTAGAATATCTTGAGATCATTTCGGGGGCTTAGCGTCCCCAGGGCCCGGTCTTCGACCAGGCCTCCATTTTCTTAGACACTCCCAGGAAGCAGCCCGTAGCAGCTGTCTAACTCCCAGGTACCTATTTACTGCTAAGTGAAAAGATACATCAGGGTGAAAGAAACTATGCACTTTGTTTCCGCCTCCACCGGGGGATCGTACCCGGGACCTCAGGACTACGAATCCGTAGCGCTGTCCACTCAGCTGTCAGGTTCCCTATGCTAGGTAGATTATATAACCTGCCTCAGCTCGTGGATTCAGTAAGCATCCAACGGTGAGTTTACCGCTAATATAACAATCAGTTAGGTCACATCAGGGGAGCTTGAGAGCAGCCTAAACAACACAACTGTGGCCCTGAACAACGACACACAGACAGATGACTCAACAGTGATACAGAAAAAATAACAATTCGTGGGTGGGAGGGACTAGTTCAGAGTTTTAATAAGGGATCAAGATGGAAATTCAATAACTCTAATTCACCCGAGGAACTCAATTAGAGGGAAGACGAGCTCCGAGGGCAAGGACAACGAGGAAACAATAAGAGTAGGTATATTTACTGGCAGTAGAGGAGAGGGGAGCGGCTCTCTGAGGCGTCACTGTGCCATCACTCACCTGCTGGTGAGTGGCGACTGTGCTGGTGAGTGGGGACTGTGCTGGTGAGTGGCGACTGTGCTGGTGAGTGGGGACTGTGCTGGTGAGTGGCGACTGTGCTGGTGAGTGGGGACTGTGCTGGTGAGTGGCGACTGTGCTGGTGAGTGGCGACAGTGCTGGTGAGTGGCGACTGTGCTGGTGAGTGGCGACTGTGCTGGTGAGTGGGGACTGTGCTGGTGAGTGGCGACTGTGCTGGTGAGTGGCGACTGTGCTGGTGAGTGGGGACTGTGCTGGTGAGTGGGGACTGTACTGGTGAGTGGGTATGTGCTGGTGAGTGGGGAATGTGCTGGTGAGTGGCGACTGTGCTGGTGAGTGGCGACTGTGCTGGTGAGTGGGGACTGTGCTGGTGAGTGGGGACTGTGCTGGTGAGTGGCGACTGTGCTGGTGAGTGGGGACTGTGCTGGTGAGTGGGGAATGTGCTGGTGAGTGGCGACTGTGCTGGTGAGTGGCGACTGTGCTGGTGAGTGGGGACTGTGCTGGTGAGTGGGGACTGTGCTGGTGAGTGGCGACTGTGCTGGTGAGTGGGGACTGTGCTGGTGAGTGGGGACTGTGCTGGTGAGTGGGGACTGTGCTGGTGAGTGGGTATGTGCTGGTGAGTGGGGACTGTGCTGGTGAGTGGGTATGTGCTGGTGAGTGGGGACTGTGCTGGTGAGTGGGGACTGTGCTGGTGAGTGGGTATGTGCTGGTGAGTGGGGACTGTGCTGGTGAGTGGGGAATGTGCTGGTGAGTGGGGACTGTGCTGGTGAGTGGGTATGTGCTGGTGAGTGGGGACTGTGCTGGTGAGTGGGTATGTGCTGGTGAGTGGGGACTGTGCTGGTGAGTGGGGACTGTGCTGGTGAGTGGGGACTGTGCTGGTGAGTGGGTATGTGCTGGTGAGTGGGGACTGTGCTGGTGAGTGGGGACTGTGCTGGTGAGTGGGTATGTGCTGGTGAGTGGGGACTGTGCTGGTGAGTGGGTATGTGCTGGTGAGTGGGGAATGTGCTGGTGAGTGGGGACTATGCTGGTGAGTGGGGACTATGCTGGTGAGTGGGTATGTGCTGGTGAGTGGGGACTGTGCTGGTGAGTGGGGACTGTGCTGGTGAGTGGGGACTGTGCTGGTGAGTGGGGAATGTGCTGGTGAGTGGGGACTATGCTGGTGAGTGGGGACTGTGCTGGTGAGTGGGGACTGTGCTGGTGAGTGGGGACTGTGCTGGTGAGTGGGTATGTGCTGGTAAGTGGGTCACCAGCTGGTTCTCTTGGGTCGATGAGTATGGAGAAAAAATTATTGTATTGCAGTGCTGCTATTCTGGTATATGAGAAGCAAGGGGTGAATAAACAGTATATATAAAATATTATGGCATTGGGGAGGATTGAACTCGCGTGTCTCTAAACTCACCATAAACACGCTATGGTGGGTCCATTGCCTTAATATTGTCTCGTGGAGACATCACGTTATGGTGACTACGTTGTAAAACTTTAATTAGTGACTGCCTGTTGTGTCTAGCAGGCAAAATAAGGGTGGGGGTGTAATGAGAGAGCAGAAGGAAGGGCTCTTCTTACACTACACTGACCTTGTGATCGCACAGACGTCTGCATCCATCTGCAATTATTCCTGGTGAACAGAACTACAAATTGGAACGAGATATTTGTACACACGTCTGACTTGGTGATCACTTGCGATCTGGACCTGAGTCAACCTGTTTAGTTTTCTTCATGTACATTAATTTATTATTTACTCACTGTTTTTTTGTCATTAGAGCACGAGGCATTGCAGTAAGCCTATTCACCCATACGAGGCACTCCTCTTTTTATATGTACCTCAGAAATTAATTCATATATATATATATATATATATATATATATATATATATATATATATATATATATATATATATATATATATGTCTAACGTAAGCTTATAACAATCCATCGATCCTATGTATATTATGTTACACAATACTATGTACCATAAATCAACAACCATGTTTCTAACCCAGTATTTACCCAGGTCTATTCTGAATCAAAACTTATGCAATATATATATATATATATATATATATATATATATATATATATATATATATATATATATATATATATATATATATATATATATATATTTTTTTTTTTTGGGTACCACCTCTGGTGCCAATGTGGGGACCCATAGCCTCGGAGAAGAAAATAAAAAGTATTCAGAGGAGACCTTGTGGTTTCTCACTGAACACTAATATTATCTTCTCCTACCACCCCCATTCTTTTGTATGTACACATATATATTTACTTTATTTGAACTTTGTTACAAAAAAGGAGTTACATATAGGTTACAAAGATGGTTGTCATAGGTTGTCGAGTTCCTCCAGCTCCTCAGATGGCGGGCAGGAACCCTGGATGCAGTGCGCATTTCCCCTCTGTATCGCCACACTGAGGCGCTGGAAAAGAAAGCTTGCAGCTCTCGGGTCCCTTGTTGTTTCAATGAGCCTAGAACCCAGTTCCTTCAATATATATATATATATATATATATATATATATATATATATATATATATATATATATATATATATATATATATATATATATATAATATAATATATATATATATAATATAATATATATATATATATATATATATATATATAATATAATATAAACCCAAGAAGGATTCGAACCCAGACAGCTAAGAGCACTATGCAACATGACGTGCCCGGTTCCTTAACCACTCGACCAACCGTGACTGTACAAAAGTCATTGGTATCCGAGGCTATACCTCCAACGACCCGACAGCATTTAGTGGTAAGCTTGGGCATAGATATTTCATCGAATCATCTCACTTTGTGGGGCCAAGTGTTCACGTGTTGCTCACGCGAATGAATAACATATGTGGGGTATTAATGGGGTCTTATATAATGGAGTAGTAAATTAATAGTGTGACATGTTGGCAGCTTATATTCTTCTGGTTGCTTCCGTTCCTGTTGCAGGGTCATTGGGTCCAGCTTCGGCATTGGCCCGGGGTCTTGAAGTGGGTAGAGTGTAACTGTGTATTAGCTGGTTATTGATGGCTGGTCTAGATTTCTTGATCTGCAGCGCTTCACTGATGTCTAATCTTCTATTGTCATAGTATTTATCAATTATTACGGTGTTGCTCGTCAAAATATCCCCGGTGATCGTCTCGTTGTGTGTGGCAATTATATGTTCCTTGATGGAGCCCTGTTGTTTGTGCATTGTTAAACGCCTAGAGAGAGAGGTTGTTGTCTTGCCTATATACGGAGTTCGTTGGGGCTGAGAATCCTCAAGTGGGCACGTGAAGGTGTAAGTAACGTTGGTCTCTTTCAAGGCATTTATCGTGTAGGGAGAATTCTTCATTAGCAGGTTGGCTGTTTTCCTACTTTTATAATATATTGTTAGTTTTATCTTTAGGTTGACGTCAGTTGGGGTAACGTTCCTCTCAATGATCTCTTTTAGGGCTCTTTCCTCCGCTTTGTAGGCCGTGGAGAAGAAGTTTCTGTAGAACACTTTTATTGGAAGTTCGGGTATTGTGGTATTTTTTGTTCTGTTGCCTGTTGCACACTTCCCCACCTTCCTTTTTATTATATCTTCGACCTAACCATTGGGGAAACCATTATTGACCAAACTCTGCCTTATTCTACATAACTCCTCATCCACCTGCTTCCACCCACAGCTGTGAGTAAGAGCTCAGTCGACGTAAGCGTCCACAACACTCCGTTTGTATCTCTCCGGGGAGTCGCTGTCAGCGTTAAGGCACATCCATATGTTTGTCTCCTTAGTATATACTGCATGATGAAAGCTGCCGTTCCTTTCCATGACTGCTACATCTAAGAAGGGCAGCTTACCCTCACTCTCCATCTCATAAGTGAAGTTTAAAACTGAGTTTTGCGAAAGCTTCCTTCAACTGCATCAGTCGTTTGGTATCTGGGACTTGTACAAATATGTCGTCGACATACCTGCAGTAGAAAGCGGGGTTTAGGTCTAACCCGACCAGAATTCTCTGATCAATAGTACCCATGTAAAAGTTCGCGAACAAGACACCCAGCAGGGAGCCCATGGCGACGCCGTCTACTTGCGGCGGACCTCACATGTGTCCGTCGGGACTTAAGAAGAGTGCCTCTTTCGTGCAAGCTACAAGCAGTTTTCTTAATGTGGTCTCTGGTATGTCCAGAGGAGTGCTTGTCGGATCTCGATACACTCGGTCCATCATCATTCCAATAGTCTCGTCCACGGGTATATTAGTGAACAGTGACTCCACGTCCAGGGAAGCTCTTACACCTGGGGCCTTTGATACTCTACAGATCAACGAATTCCTTCGGCGACCTTAGGCTAAACGTACTCGGTACGTAGGGTACCAAGAACGAGTTGAGTCGCTTAGCCAGCTTGTACATGGGTATTGACATCTGGCTGATGATTGGCCTCAGTGGGTTCCCAGGATTTTGGATTTTGACGTTTCCGTATACATAGCCGGGTTTGTATTCTCCAGTGATTTTTGATTGGTGAAGTCCGGACTTTTTCGCGTTGACAGTTTTCATAAGTTTGTTTACTTTCGTTTTAAATTCAGCTGTTGTATCCCTCGTGACCCTCAGGAATTTTGTTTGTTCGGAAAGGATAAGGTTCCTTTTTGCAATGTACTCATCTCTTTTTAAGATGACGTATATTGGTGACTTGTCGCCTCTCCTTACTCCCACGTCCTTGTTATCACGGAGGCTCTTAGCTGCCGCTCTGAGCTCCGGGGCCAGTATAGTGCTCCAGTATCTCCCTCGGGTCTTCCCTCCTGCCGCGATCAGCTCAGCTTGCAGTGTGTCTTATTTAGTGGTTACCTTCCTTTGGTTCTCAAGCTCGAATATATCATCTAGTAAGATTTCTATCTCTACTTTCTACTTTTTCTATCCCAGTTAAATATATATTTGTTCAAGCAGTTGTAATGGGGAGTCTTGTTCATTGTCATTGAGTTCATTGTCTTGTGATATATTTTTTGTTCATTATTTTTCCATGTTCATTTTCCCTTAAATTGTTTTGTTTACCTTTCCTTACCCAGTTTTCTTCCTCTCTCCTTTATCTGCTTTGTTCATTTTTCCTTAAAATTTTTTGTTCACCTTTTCTCAAACTGTTTCAATCACCTTCTTTCATGCAATGACACGCTTCCCTAAGGGTGAGAGTCACACGCATCAAGGCCAGCCTTCTCCAAGCAGTGATTAAAGAAGCCTGAATGCAAATACATAACATGATAACTTAAGAAAATGCAGCGTTATTAGTCCGTGAGGGGCAACTCCTTTTTATGTCCGCTCAAAGAGTAATTATATCCACCCTCCACTATTTATACCCATGCAAACCTATTTATATCCCCCGAAAACCTATTTATATCCCCCGAAAACCTATTTATATGTTCCCCAAACCTATTTATATCCACTCAAACCAATTTATATCCACCATTCCTCCTCCTTCACCTCCTTACCTGATGTATCCCCACAGCTTCCCCCCCCCTTCCCTTTCCGCTGCACCTAATCAATAAAAAAGCAATAGACATCTTTGTTATACGTTTGATTTTAATGAATGTAGGACATGGGTATATATGCACATGGGTACGTATTCACATGGGTACAGAAGACTGGCCGCGGAATAAAGTCTTAGAATCGCAAAACTTAATTAAATGACACATATATTGACCCTTTTCAAATGTATACGAGTTATTACTTCAAGACGAATAATATCATATAGGTTGTTGTTGTTACACAAATCTTACAGTTTTAAGCTGTTCTGTTGTCGTGCTTTACGAAAAGTTTACACAGAAGATGTAGTGTTACATGTGTAAGTTTCTCATTACTCGGATAGTTTAATTACTTTGACTAACAAAAAATGGGAAGAAGAATTTGCAAGTTAGATGAGTCGGAATCATGAAAATTAAATTTTGCCAAAATTTGTTTGTCATTGCTTTCAGGGCTTTGTTTTTATTACACTTCATTGTTATTTGTTTTGTTACACTTCATTGTTATTTGTTTTGTTATACTTCATTGATTTTTGTTTTGTTATACTTCATTGATTTTTGTTTTGTTACACTTCATTGTTATTTGTTTTGTTACACTTCATTGTTATTTGTTTTGTTACACTTCATTGTTATTTGTTTTGTTACACTTCATTGTTATTTGTTTTGTTACACTTCATTGTTATTTGTTTTGTTACACTTCATTGTTTTTTGTTTGGTTACACTTCATTGTTTTTTGGTTTTGTTACACGTTATTTTTTTTACACATCATTTTGTTTGTCTCGTTACACTTCATTTTTTGTTTTGTTTCACTTCATTGTGTTTTGTTTTGTTACACTTCATTGTTATTTGTTTTGTTACACTTCATTGTTATTTGTTTTGTTACACTTCATTGTTTTTTGTTTGGTTACACTTCATTGTTTTTTGGTTTTGTTACACGTTATTTTTTTACACATCATTTTGTTTGTCTCGTTACACTTCATTTTTTGTTTTGTTTCACTTCATTGTGTTTTGTTTTGTTACAGTTCATTGTTTTTGTTTTATTATAATTCATTATTTTTTTTGTTTTATTACACCTCCTTTTTTGTTTTGTTACACTTCATTTTGTTTGTTTGTTACACTTTGTGGGGAATTGATCTGTGATATTTATATTTATTTAATTTATATACATTTTTTAGTAATTTATATTTTACGTTAATTTATATTTCTCGATAGCAAACTGTTTGATGTTTAAAGTGCACTAGTGTATGATTTAAATTTCTCACAAATCACTTTCCTTACACATTCTGGAGGGTTTATGGTTTATTTATATAGTTATCAATATAAATTATTGGTTAGTAGACATTTACTACGGTATGATACTACATATATTATTGCCTAAAATGGGGATGGTCCTTATCTGTATATTATGGGACTGGTTCACTAGTTATGAACAACACATGACACCTAACACATGTTACTGGGGTACTAAGGTAACTAGTGTTAATCCTTCCTCTTCTGTTACCCTTGTGAAAGGGCATTCACAATAATACCAGGAATCCAAATATGACAGCTATATCACAGGAAATATTAGGAATATAAATAAAGAGATGAGAATATTGCTCACCATGTTGTTTGTTCTCGCTATGCCTTCTGACCGTTTTACTCTATAACTACCTACAACATTTCTGATCAGGAATGAAACAGCCAATAAACGAGTTTCGGAGAGAACACCTCCCTCGTTATAAACGATGCGTGTTGATTAGGGAAGCACTTTACTCCCATAGCACTGTTGTCCGAGGGGAAAGTATTGGTGCTCGATTTGCCCCTCAGCGAGAATGGTATGAAATTAATGGCGACTGACTGTGACCCTCCTCCTCGTACTGACGTCTTGGTTGTTTGGTCCAGATGTCAGGAAGTAGTTTGAGGGCCATCATTTACTCTACTTTGGAAGTGATAATTAAGTTGATTCAAGGGAAATGTTTTTATGATGTTTACAGTCCAAAGACTGCTGCATAATAATTGTATAATAATATACTGTATAATATGCTGTATAATAATAATAATAATAATAATTCCCATTATTTGGCTGGTTAACTCAATGAAGAGAAGTGGCAATGATATCTTCTTTTCTACGGGAGGAAATTTCCACTGTGCCACGTCTTCTACGAGTGATTTGTTTATTACAAAACAGCAGCAATATTATCTGCCTATTGTATTAAATGTTAGTAAATGGTGTCGGTTGTTCAGGCACACTTCATTGTTCTTGGTTTGTTACACTTCATTGTTTTTGGTTTTGTTACTCTTCATTTTTTGTTTTGTTACACTTCATTTTTTTACTGCATTTTTTTGTTTTGTTACACTTCATTTTTTTACTGCATTTTTTGTTTTGTTACACTTCATTTTTTTTACTGCATTTTTTTGTTTTGTTACACTTCATTTTTTTCGTTTTGTTACACTTCGCTGTTTTTGTTTTGTTACACTTCATTTTTTTTACTGCATTTTTTTGTTTTGTTACACTTCATTTTTTTTACTGCATTTTTTTGTTTTGTTACACTTCATTTTTTTTACTGCATTTTTTTGTTTTGTTACACTTCATTGTTTTGTTTTGTTACACTTCATTGTTTGGGGCCTCACTTCCATGTACTCACCTAATTATGCTTGCGGGGGTTGAGCTTTGGGGGCAGGATAGGTGTGCCTCACAGACATGGTGGTAGTGGAGGTGTTCCTCACTCCCATGGTGAGAGTGAAGGTGGGCCTCACTCCCAGGGTGGTAGGAAGGGTATCACCACCAACAGCCACCCGCGGAAGCGGCCTTCATTGTGCTGTTGACAAGAAAAAACTTTAATTAAAGTTCTTGCCGGAGACACACAGACGCGCGAGGCTGCAGTTTTTCTCCGGGGAAGATCTCATTAGTTAAGATGACGTGTGCGAGGATAATGACTGATGTTTAGGCTGTTATTGTCACTAATTGGCCTTCCCCCTCAATTAGATGATAAATTATCTTTGCTGTAATGAGAGCAGGGAAACAAATAAATCGACGCGCAGTGTTACATTATGCAGTGTAATTAAATCTGAATTAGGTCTTTTTTTTCTATATTTTCAAGCGTGCCTGTGTTCCGTGTTATGAGACTTGGTGGGTGGTGGAGGGAAGCCACTGTCGCAGCCAGCCGGAGACGAAGCCAGTCAGCGGTGGTGCTGAAGCAGGACTGGCAAGCAAAACCCTCAATATTGTTTTTAGCTGCCAGCACGCAAGAATTGAAATGATATTCTTGATCTTATGTGGCGACTGTATCTCTATAGCTCTTGGATCCCGGATTTCTAACTGATCTAGTTTTCTTTTATTATGTCTTCTACATGTATTTCTCTCTAAAACACACACACACACACACACACACACACACACACACACACACACACACACACACACACACACACACACACACACACACACACACACACACACACACGAGGGGCCTCGTAGCCTGGTGGATAGCGCGCAGGACTCGTAATTCTGTGGCGCGGGTTCGATTCCCGCACGAGGCAGAAACAAATGGGCAAAGTTTCTTTCACCCTGAATGCCCCTGTTACCTAGCAGTAAATAGGTACCTGAGAGTTAGTCAGCTGTCACGGGCTGCTTCCTGGGGGGTGTGTGTGTGTGTGGTGTGAAAAAAAAAGTAGTTAGTGTAGTTAGTAAACAGTTGATTGACAGTTGAAAGGCTGGCCGAAAGAGCAAAGCTCAACCCCCGCAAACACAACTAGGTGAATACAACTAGGTGAATACACACACATACACACACACACACACACACACACACACACACACACACACACACACACACACACACACACACACACACACACACACACACACACACAAAAAAAAAAAAAAAACACAAAAACACACACACACACACACACACACACACACACACACACACACACACACACACGCACGCACATTAAATATCAAAAGATTCACAAGAAGACTTTTGTGAGACCAAAATTGGGATATTTAGGAAGTGTATGATGCCCTAATCTCTACTAGCCTAACTGGAACAGGTGTAACGACATGTTACTAAATGGTTTCTGGAACTTAAAAACAAGAGTTACGAAGAGACACTTGAGACGTTGAACATGCCAAAACTAGAAGTTAGAACCAAAAAAGGTGATATGATCACCACTTTCAATATGCTAACTGGAATCGACCAAATTGCCAAAGAGAAATTCCTGAAATCAGGAACTTCACGAACAATACACAGATTCAAGCTAAGGAAATAAAGGTGCCGAAAAAACATTATAAAGTTTTCTTTCGCAGAGTGGAAAACGATTGGAACAAGTTAAGTTAGAAGGTGGTGGCAGCCCTAAACCATCAATAGTTTCAAAGCGTTTTACGACAAAGAAAACTAGGAAGATGGGACACCACGAGCGTAGCTCTTATCATGAAACTACACTTAGGTAATTACACACACAAACACACACACACGCGCGCGCGCGCACGTCCCGATGATGCAGTCCACAACAGCTGTCTAACTACCAGCTATATGTTTACAACTAGGTGAACAGAGGCATCAGGTGAAAGAAGTCATGTACGCGTGAAAAGTAAACAAAACAATAACATGAAAAGAAAACGGGTCAACATAACTCTCAGCAAAGGCATTGCAAACCTCAGCAATGCCTTCTCCACCACCAATGCCTTCTCCAGTAATGCCTTCCGCAACAGCGCCACTCTTAGCAATGCTCTCCTCAGTAATGCCTCCCGCCACAATGCCTCCACTACAAATCCCCCCCCCCCCCGTAAATTTGTTCCCTACCAATGCCACACTCAGCAATGCAACCCTTAGCAATGCTTTTCCCAATAATGCCGCCCCCACCAATGCCTCCTCATCAATGCGTTCCCCACTATCGCCTTTCCCAGCAATGCCACCCTCAGCAATGCCTTCCCCAGCAATGGCACCCTCAGCAATGCTTTCCCCAGCAATGGCACCCTCAGCAATGCCTTCCCCAGCAATGGCACCCTCAGCAATGCCTTCCCCAGCAATGGCACCCTCAGCAATGCCTTCCCCAGCAATGCCACCCTCAGCAATGCCTTCCCCAGCAATGGCACCCTCAGCAATGCCTTCCCCAGCAATGCCACCCACAGCAATGCCTTCCCCAGCAATGGCACCCTCAGCAATGCCTTCCCCAGCAATGGCACCCTCAGCAATGCCTTCCCCAGCAATGCCACCCTCAGCAATGCCACCCTCAGCAATGCCACCCTCAGCAATGCCACCCTCAGCAATGCCACCCTCAGCAATGGCAAGCTTCAAACAAAGATTACCACGTAACACGCTGTTGTAATGCTAGGAACAAAACTGGCGTGAAATACAAATTAACTCTGCTCAAGAAAAAAATTAACTATTTACATTAAAAAAGTACGTTTAACTAGAGAATTAACGAAAGAATTACAGTAAATGCATTCAAATGTGATTGTATGTATGTACTCACTTATTTGTACTAACTTATTTGTGCTTGCGGGGGTTGAGGTCTGGCTCTTTGGTCCCGCCTCTCAACCTGTCAATCAACTGGTGTACAGATTCCTGAGCCTACGGGGCTCTATCATATCTACGCTTGAAACTGTGTATGGAGTCAGCCTCCACCACATCACTGCCTAAAGCATTCCATTTATTAACTACTCTGACACTGAAAAAATTCTTTCTAACGTCTCTGTGGCTCATTTGGGTACTCAGTTTCCACCTGTGTCCCCTTGTTCGTGTCCCACCCGTACTGAAGAGTTTGTCTTTGTCCACCCTGTCAATTCCCCTGAGAATTTTGTAGGTGGTTATCATGTCTCCCCTTATTCTTCTGTTTTCCAGGGATGTGAGGTTCAGCTCCTTTAGCCTTTCCTCGTAGCTCATTCCTCTCAGTTCCGGGACGAGCCTTGTGGCATACCGCTGAATCTTCTCTAGCTTTGTCTTGTGTTTAACTAGGTATGGACTCCAGGCTGGAGCTGCATACTCCAGGATTGGTCTTACATAAGTGGTATACAGGGTTCTGAAAGATTCCTTACACAAGTTTCTAACGGCAGTTCTTATGCTGGCCTGTCTAGCATATGCCGCTGATGATATTCTTTTGATGTGGGCCTCTGGGGACAGGTTCAGTGTGATATCAACCCCTAAATCTTTCTCTCTATTTGACTCTTGCAGGATTTCACCTCCTAGATGATACCTTGTGTTCAGCCTCCTGCTCCCTTCGCCTAATTTCATCACCTTACACTTTCCTGAGTTGAACTTTAGCAGCCATTATATTTTCCAGACCATTCCTCCAGTTTATCCAGGTCATCCTGTAGTCTCTGTCTGTCTTCATCCGTCTTGATTCTTCTCATAATTTTTGCATCACACACACACACACACACACGTGTGTGTGTGTTTGTGTGTGTGTGTGTGTGTGTGTGTGTGTGTGTGTGTGTGTGTGTGTGTGTGTGTGTGTGTGTGTGTGTGTGTGTGTGTGTGTGTGTACTGCAACATTTTCGTGGAAGGGGGGTGGGTAATTATTAGTGGCAGAGTAATTACTGAAAAAAAAAAACGTCTGGCCTTCTCCAATCTCGAACAGACAGACAGACAGACAGACAGACAGACAGACAGACAGACAGACAGACAGACAGACATACATTTCTATTTATAGATATTGATATGCTTTTAATAAGGTGCTTCTATATGTCAAATGAAATATTTTGCAGCTCTCTTAGATAAATGCATTACTTTAATGTTTGTCAAAAAAATCAGCAGAACAGGGATTCACGTTAAGATGCCCAGAATATATGTTGTTATTCTTCTTCATAAAACTGGTGAGGAGTGGGAGGGACTACCAGCTAGTATTACTGAGATAGACAGTTAACAGCTTTCAAAAATAGATTAATGAACTTCGCTCACGAAGGCATTTTAAGAGAGTCGGATAGAATAAGATTCTTGGAGTCCTTTTCTTGGGATTCTTGGATTCTTGGAGCAGCTAAAATAGAGTCCAAGCTCTATTTAAGCTGCTTCAGACTAGAGTCAATCAAACGAGAGAAAGAGAGAGAGAGAGAGAGAGAGAGAGAGAGAGAGAGAGAGAGAGAGAGAGAGAGAGAGAGAGAGAGAGAGAGAGAGAGAGAGAGAGTGAGAGTATGAAAATAACAAGGAGAGAAATATACAAAGACGGAAAAGCCCTTTTCAACGACAGAATGAGATCTGTCTCATACTGTACTAAACGTGATCGATTCATCATTAGTCATATTTTCCACACTCAATATTTGTTAATTATGTTCATATCCTCGCCTGAAATCTGGACAGCATGGAACTGCAGGAAACGTCTCCTCGTCGCCAGCGGAAATTACTGAGTGCGTGTGTGTGTGTGTGTGTGTGTGCGTGTGTGTGTGTGTGTGTGTGTGTGTGTGTGTGTGTGTGTGTGTGTGTGTGTGTGTGTGTGTGTGTGTGTGTGTGTGTGTGATTGGCTTCAGGAATACACACCTCGATTGCATACATATGAAGTATTTCCATTAGCAATGACCTGCGGATTTCAATTCACGTATTATTGAATGAATATACCAAGTAATTCCATTTGGGAAACTGCTCACGCCTTACTTTAAAATGGATCATTGTAACGCAGCTAAAGCCTTGAAACCATTGTGGTGAGAGTACTTGCTTACAACCTAAAATGTTCAAAATAGATTTTTAATTTGTCACGTATAGTTTCGTATCAATTTGATTTGTAGATTTTCTGGTTATCGATGAATTCACAATAACCATTAAGTGGTTCCAAATTATATTTCTTCTCGGGCCATCAACTGCTGCCTCAATATTGCATTTATACTATTGTATTGCTGAGTGTGGCTCTGTGAATTCAAAGCCCGCTTGGATACAGTGTGGCCAGATGTGGAAACATTGCTCTCTGTTTCGGCCTGATTCAGCCGAGTCTAATTAAAAATATTTAGTTTAATGTCATGTTCGGTTATATTGCGTAACTATGTGGGTAAAAAGTGTTTTGGTGTGGATACATATCATGAATACCAGTGCGGATACAGTCCGCCAAAATGCGGATATAAAACATTAAATTTCCCGCGTCATATTGCATTAAGAGCTTCTATGGGTTCTTTGTGACACATTAGGAATGTGACGTGTTAATGACAGAGAAAGCACGGTAAAGTTAACGTTTGCTGTGGGTTGGCCTCGAAATAGGTTAAATGGGTTGTTTGAGTTCGTATGTTTGTAGGTAGACAAAACTGTTGCATTTTTAACAACAGAATAGAATACCAGCCATTTTCTATACTTTGGAGCCATAATTAATTAGAAAATAACACTGCTCAATGGAAAAAAATGGTTGTATAGTATAATAAAACCATAATACAATTTGCCATATCCTAAATCTTAAGATCAGAGACGATGTTGTAAAATTATTATTATTATACACAAGGAAAGGTGATGGTAATGTTTTTATCTAATTTAGCGATCAGTTATTAGGCATCGTTGTGGTGTGTAGCTGTTTTAAGTCTCTGCTCGTTTGTGTGATGATGGATGTGACTGGTTGCTATTTTGATCAGAACTGAAAACTTTAACGTCAATATTAATCATTTTTGGGCTCTGACATTATATGTCTCTAACTATATGAAGACAGAGAACAACAATTTTTCGAGCCGGATGGTGAGACTGTACCTGCGTCATGGTTACCCCCACACACGAGCGCCATACCCCCTGACTACGGGTCAAGGGTCAAGGGTCATACAACCGTGGAGTCCGGCCATACCCACTAGAAATATAAAGGTAACTTATGACAATAGTTCGATGCTGTTGCTCTGTTCCAAAAATATTATCATATATCACGTTATTGTAGTTCTATGAGTATATGCAGATTTCATCACTTTTCTTGACCTTACTTGCACAAAACTGCATAAGCAAACTACGATCTTGTCTGTAATTAATCATTTAAATGTTCATCTATTCTCCTAATATTTTTGTGCGACATGAAACTTCCTGAAATAGCGATCTGAGAAACAGCCAGCAATTTGGCCTTCCATGACAATGTTCCATTAGGTGTCTAAATGATTAACTGCTGTGTTTCGCGCGGCTCTCTTCGCTTTCTTAATGCATATTAATGATATCAAAACCCCTTTTAGTAAATCACTTGATGGCAATACTCGTTACGACTATGTATGTCGTTCGTTAAAAGAACACAATTACTTGCTGACTGGCACCTAAATAGATTGTTTCTAAACTCTACCAAAGAGGAGCACAAAATCTTGCTGTAAGCAGTAACTCTGATTTCTGCCATGTGCTAAAACCTCACATTACGAATTGAAGCCATTCGCAGAGACGTCACAGCACGAAACACTATCAGAGCTCCACGACTCTCCGGCCTCTTGCCAACAAATGTCATAACTTTGTTACAACAGTAAAAACTTTCAAAGAGAAACTTTACAAATTTCTGCTGGAGGTACCTGATCAGTCTGGCTATGGTGGCTTTGTGTCCCTACGGGTATTGGTTTAATGATTACAAAGGTAAACAGCCTTGCCTATTAAGTGGCAAGGCTGGCCCCGTTAGGCCAGGCAGCGATAGGGTAAGAGCCATTAAAATCGTCCATCAACAGGTGCTGGGACATTTGGGGTAAGATGCTGGGATGTCAGGATGTAGAGGATAGGAAATCAAAGATACTGGGAGGTGAGATGCTGGAAGATCCGGGGAAAGCTGCTGAGGAGCATTCCATAGGCGGTCAAGTGGCAAGTGCTAGGGTGGCAAGAAGGTAGTTGCTAGGAGATGAGGGGAAAAGATCCTATGAGGTCGTGCTATAGGACCACGGAGGCTGGGATATACAGGTTGAAAGTTGAGTTAGTATGTGCTGAGAGTTCAAACGATAAGGGTTAGGAGGCCAGGAAGCAGGTGCGAGGACGTTAAAGGTGGTGGTGGGGAATAGGTGCTGGACGAATAAACCTCCCACTACTAAAAAAAAAAATATAATGTCAAACCACGAGTAAAAATAATATTTAGCACAGCAAGACTGACTTGATGGTCTCCTCATCTCCTTCAGTGTTAATTTGACCTGTAACACTTAGAAACAAATCTTGACATTAAGTATATCTCTGAAGGTATTCAATGGCTTTTTTTTTGTTAAATTGCTGAAAGTAGTTTACACGTCTGGCTATCAGCAATACCGTGTGACATACTGTCGTGTTCCTGTTTGCTCCGTCCTCAACGAACAGTTCCTGTCCCTCGAAGCTCGTAGTAAACGCGTCGTTTTTTCATCTCCTAGTGTGTGGTTTGGTCAACATAGCCCAGTTGTCAAAGATCCTGAAATCTTCACGCTATCGTTGGCAGAGTTAGCATAACTATATAGATATACACATGGAATATATATAATACATTATACATTATCTACATAATAAATTTTATAAACTAATGGTAGGTTGGGGGGGGGGGGGATTGTAGGAGAAGGAAACACTGACACTATCTCATAGCCACCCAACAAGGCTGTCTCTGAATGCTCTTTAATTTCTTCTCTGAGTCTATGGATCCCCACAATTACATCTGAGGTGGTACTCATACATACATGCATGCATATACATACATACATACATACATACATACATACATACATACATACATACATACATACATACATACATACATACATACATACATACATGCATATTGCATGAGCGTGTGTTTTGTGGAATTGCAATAAAAGCTTACCAAAAAAATACATGGAAAAATTCCCACGGGAAGAGATTAATCTGTGAAATGTCAATGAAACAAAATGTTTGAAATATATTATTTGTTTTTCAATAATTCCATGAAATGCATTAAGTCTGTATATAAAAATTTACATATTTTTGAACACAAAGTAAATCTGGAGTAAAAATATAAGTCATAAACAGTTTTTTTTAATAAGCGATCTAATTACTGTGCTTTCCGTTTTATAATAATATGTAATATATTAATTTGATTGAGGTTTGTGTATGCCAGTTTAATTGTAGTTAGTATAACATCATATATTGCTTACTTACTAGACCCCCAAGAATATATTCATTTATGTATGTATGAATATATATTACGGTGATCAGATTAAGGCCAATCACCATCTGTAGGGTTATTGGCCCTACTAATTAAGGCCTACCAACCTCTGGAGGGTTATTAAGGCCTATCAACCTCTGGAGGGTTATTAAGGCCTACCAACCTCTGGAAGGTTATTAAGGCCTACCATCCTCTGGAAGGTTATTAAGGCCTACCAACCTCTGGAGGTTTATTATGGTCTACCAGCCTCTTGAGGGTTATTAAGGCCTGCCAACCTCTGGAGAGCTATTAAGACAACATAAATAATAAATAAATAAATGTTTATTCAGGTAAGGTACATACATACAAGAGATTATTACAAAAATTGCTACGTTTATAGATAGAGCTGGTACATACAATGCCTAAAGCCACTATTACGCAAAGTGTTTCGGGCAGTACAAGTGTTTATTAAATAACCAGCAAATATACTCTAATACCAAATAGGGTCGGGGATAAAATATACTCAGTGAGTATACACCGAGAATATGGGTTCACCCTCGGAGTGTGTATTTCTGTGTATGTATTGTTATGGTCTCAGGCTGCAGGAGAAACGAGTCTCCTCTTGAGAGTTATTCTGCCAGTCTTGACGTAACCAAGAGGTTATCTTGAGATGTTATCTTGAGATGATTTCGGGGCTTTAGTGTCCCCGTGACCCGGTCGTCGACCAGGCCTCCACCACCAGGAAGCAGCCCGTGACAGCTGACTAACTCCCAAGTACCTATTTACTGCTAAGTAACAGGGGCATCAGGATGAAAGAAACTCTGCCCATCGTTTCTCGCCGGCACCCGGGATCGAACCTGGGACCTCAGGATCACGCGTCTAGTGTTCTATCCGCTCAGCCACCGACTTCCCCGATGGTTAAGGAGGTATAAACCTGGATATTTATAAAGTAAACGCTCGATTGAATTTGACAAATAGTTGCAAGTATGGGCAGTGAATAAGAATAGAAATAAATGACTGGTCATGAGATGTGGAGAATTTGCTGGGGGTGTGAGGCTCACTATTGAGGACGCTGACCTCACTTGAGCACCAGAAATCATGAGGGAAAGTTGCTCTCCGTTGAGCTCTTGTTAGAGAAGAACTCCCTGTTTGATATACCTTCTAGAGGAAGGAAGTGTGCAGACGTTTCAGCTGTGGAATTAATCTGGAAACGTGTGGGCTCAAGTCCTGTACGGCAGGAAGAGTTGTGAAGCCGTCCAGAAACATTTTCGAGGGCAGCTGTGTGAGCGCCCGGGTCAAGCGTCAGCGAGTGAGTGCCCTCGCAGGAAACAATTTTGTGGTTTGTCTGAGGAAGGAGTTGATGGAAGTACTTCGAGGATAGAGAAGAAGTTAAGGAGAGAATCTTCAAGGCAATAGGAGTGGATGTTGTACTCTGCTGAAGAGCAGAGTACAACAATCCCTCCATAGTGAGGAATTGGACCTCAAACTGTATGAAGAGGAGCAGTGAAGTGAAGTTTCACATGCTTCTGTGGAATCAGTGGTGGAGTACCACTGGAGTCCAAGGAAACCTTCATGGTGCAGCAGCCTAGAAGAACTGTAGAGGATCATGGTAGATAAACCTTGAAGAACTTTATGTCCGGGTGGTGGACTTCTAGATGTGGGAAGGAAGTTTTTTTTGACTACTTGCAGGGAGTTGGTAGAGTGCTTGGTTATCATTAGCGTGCAAGACGCAGTGAAAGGTGGGTGATTGGTTATCATTTTCGTACCAAGGAATACTTATACGGAAGTTTATAGAGTTACAACTGTAGGCTGGATTACCTGCCTACAGTTGTAACTGTATATATATATATATATATATATATATATATATATATATATATATATATATATATATATATATATATATATATATATATATATATATATATATGTCGTACCTAGTAGCCAGAACGCACTTCTCGGCCTACTATGCAAGGCCCGATTTGCCTAATAAGCAAAGTTTTCATGAATTAATATATTTTCTCTAATTTTTTTCTAATGAAATGATAAAGCTACCTATTTCATTATGTATGAGGTCAATTTTTTTTTATTGGAGTTAAAATTAACGTAGATATATGACCGAACCTAACCAACCCTACCTAACCTAACCTAACCTATCTTTATAGGTTAGGTTAGGTTAGGTAGCCGAAAAAGTTAGGTTAGGTTAGGTTAGGTAGGTTAGGTAGTCGAAAAGCAATTAATTCATGAAAACTTGGCTTATTAGGCAAATCGGGCTTTGTATAGTAGGCTGAGAAGTGCGTTCTGGCTACTAGATACGACATATATATATATATATATATATATATATATATATATATATGTATATATATATATATATATATATATATATATATATATATATATATATATATATATATATATATATATATATATATATATATATATATATACAGGCTCTTGATCATTAGATGTGTATTCATCATTAGATGAGAATAGACACCCTTCACTATGGATTGTCTAGAGCATTTGTGGAGCATAGTCATCTATTCACTTAGGATAATCTAGAGCATTTGTGGAGCATAGTCATCTATTCACTTAGGATAATCTAGAGCATTTGTGGAGCATAGTCACTGTTCACTAAGAACAGTCTGGAGCATAGTTACCCTTCACTAAGGATAGTATGGGGCATTAATAGAGCATAGTCACACTTCATTAAGGATAGTCTGGAGCATTAGTGGAGCAAAGTCACATTTCACAAGGATAGTCTGGAGCCTAGTCACCCTTCACTAATGTAACTCTGGAGCATAATCAGTATTCATTAAACACCAAAGTGTTTGATACAATTTATCAATTAAATATTTCTAAAAACTATTTTTTCTACGTGTTCGATAAATGCAAATTCAATGCGTCAAACATTTCACACCAGATAAACGAAATGTATTTTTTTGTTGTGCCTGCAACAGAACACTCCAACAATATCCGGTTACCGAGAAACTAAAGTCATAACAGTTGCCAGTGTTGTTTACAACTGTCCCGGAAGAGAAAGCTTGGGAGAGAAATATTGGGAATATTCCATTTTAGCTAACGTGTTAGTTTGCATATAGTTTTATACAGTGAAAGAAAGTTTATAGTTTTTTGTTATTACTCTGACTATTTCCTGCTCCTCAAAACCTGCCTCCTCAACACCTGCCTCGTCAACACCTCCCGCCCCATCAACTCCCTGGTCAACACCTCCCTTTCCTCCTGGGTCTGCAGTGCGAACAACAAGCAGGAACAACAGGCAGGGTTGCCAACCTCTCCACCGGACACTGGCTGCGCCTAGAGAGTCGATCACAACACAGATAACAGCATTAACCCGTCACGGACCAAGGCTGGAATTCAGATCTTTGATATACCTCTCCCTCTATTATCAGGGGAAAGCATTTGTTGCTGTTGTTATAGATTCAGCTACTCGGAACAAGTTCCAAGTAGCACGGGCTATGGTGAGCCCGTAGTGGACTTACCTGGCACAGGAGCGGTGCTGAATGAGTGGGGAAAGCGTCAAGCCCTTACGACTATATAGCACTTGGAAGGAGTCAGGATGACGATTTGAGATACGACGGGAGGAAAGGAATGGTGTCTAACCACTTGGATGGTCGGGGATTGAACGCCGACATCGCTTCATGCAGGTAGGCGTTCAATCCCCGACTGTCCAAGTGGTTGGGCAATATTCCTTTCCCCCCCCCCCGTCCTATCCCAGATCCTTATCCTGACCCCTTCCCTATGTTATATAGTCGTAATGGCTTGGCGCTTTCCCCTGATAATTCCCTCCCTCTCCTAGGCCGAAGTATTTCGGATCCTTAAGAAACTGGTGATTTATTTCCCAATACCAGTTTGCTTTCTCACTTTCCCTGTGTATGGTAGCGGCTCCTGCTTGGCCAACAAAGAGGGTAATGTATGTGGGTGCCAAGGTGGATACACACATATAGTCCCATGACAGTTGTCTGCCACCTCCGGATGGGTGCTGTGTGACTCCATACGGCCGACCAGCAATGGCAGAAGAATTATGGCACATTTAATTATGATTCTCTCTCTCTCTCTCTCTCTCTCTCTCTCTCTCTCTCTCTCTCTCTCTCTCTCTCTCTCTCTCTCTCTCTCTGTCTTCTGGACACTGGGAAGAGGCAAGGCTCCTCCTGATGATATCACTGACTTTGTCGTGTCTTGTGTGTAGCTAAAATGTTACAGCAAACGGACAGACAGCTAATGCGAGTGTCTATATGTGTGGAGAGAGAACACCTGGGGGATGGAGGGTGTGTGAAAAACTTGAGTTGACCCAAGCCCAACCACTTGGGCTGAACGGTAGAGCGACGACTTCGCTTCATGCAGGTCGGCGCTCAATCCCTGACTGTCCAAGTGGTTGGCCACCATTCCTTCTCCCCATCTCATCCCAAACCCTTATTCTGATCCCTTCCAAGTGCTATATAGTCGTAATGGTTTGGCGCTTTCTCCCATGAAGACCCCACGGATCAACATTATCATCCACTAGTACTCGTAATGGCACCGAACAGTTTCCACTTAGGGGCTACTCATGCCCGTGCCACCTCTGAGGTGGCTTGATCTTTATCAATTAATCAATCGCTTTCTCCTCACAGTTTCCCCCTTCCCCGGGCACCGCTGGGTACTCCTATGTTATGATTTATTAGTAATTGCCGTTCGGTGGGAAAAATTAACAACTTCAATGACGTCATAACAAGAGCGTGTCCAGGAGCGTGATTCGCACACACACTATTGGCGAGCAAACCTTGCAGGTGTATAGGCACGATAATTTTACAAGATTAGTGTCCCTGTCAATTAACGATCAATAATATCACTAATCCAAGTTAACATGTGTTTATTGCTCTGTTGTCAAGAGTGATGTGAGGCACGCGGGCGCCCACACACACGTACACACGCACACACGCACACACAAGTGTACACACACACAAACACATATACACAAGGGGCCTGGTAAGCTGGTGGATAGCGCGCAGGACTCGTAATTCTGTGGCGCAGGTTCGATTCCCGCACCAGGCAGAAACAAATGGGCAAAGTTTCTTTCACCCTGAATGCCCCTGTTACCTAGCAGTAAATAGGTACCTGGGAGTTAGTCAGCTGTCACGGGCTGCTTCCTGGTGTATGTGTGTGTTTGTATGTGTGTGTGCGTGTGTGTGTGTGTGTGTGTGTGTGTGTGTGTGTGTGTGTGTGTGTGTGTGTGTGTGTGTGTGTGTGTGTGTGTGTGTGTGTGGTGTGTGGAGAAAAAAAAAGTTAGTAAATAATTTATTGACAGTTGAGAGGCAGGACCAAAGAGCCAGAGCTCAACCCACGCAAGCGCAATTAGGTAAGTACACACACACACACACACGCATACACACATATGCGTACACACGTTAACGGGCGGGCTTTGGGTGGCCGAGTGAATCTAGGAAGCAGGGTTCGATCCCGGCACCCGGCGGAGACAGATGGGCAGAGTTTCCATAACCCTGATGAAGAGGATGAGGAAGAGGAGAGCGCTGACGACGCACAGGGATCACCCGGAAGGCCATCGGGAGCAGTGGGGACAGCGACGGGAAGAACATCCGACGGCACGACATCACCCGGAGGAGGGTCCTCAACAACCGAATGAAAAGACATATGATGCAGGTGGAGCAGGGGGAGCTGCAGCATCCCACGGGACACTCACCTCCTCACCCCTGGAGTCCTCCAGAGGGAGCAGCGGGAAATCCTCTTCTTTGAACATGCTCACTGGAGCAACCGCATCCTCAGTGCACCCAGCAGCTTGATGGCCTAACAGGCCACAACGAAAACACGTCCGCAGTTGCCGTGCATAGAACACCCGTACGTAGTTCCCTAAAAGCTGGACAGAGGATGGAATGTCCGACCGCAGGCTCATCCCTAGGGTACGAATATTGGTCTTCACTCCCGCATACCTGCCAGAGGACAACGAGTGCATCCGCACACTGACGACGGTGCCAAACCGCTGGAAGAAGCGCCGGAGGAGCGTTTCGGGAATCTCCATGGGGGCCCCATGGACACTCACATACGTCATAGCACCGCTGCGATTCAATATAGACACAGATCCGGTGCCATTCAGCAGCTGCAAGGTACGCCCCTCGTACCGCCGGAGAAAGTCACGGTACGCCGCTTCCCCCACAAACTTGATAACCACACAGTGTGCAGTTACTAGCTCAATTCCGTAGATTTCCACAACCGGAATACGGAGCATGTCACACATGACCACCTCCACTACAGGATAACCTGCACGCTCCGTAAACTCTAAACCCACTGAGTTTACCCTCACAACAGGGGAAAGGTGGCTGCCCATGTCAAAAGCGCCATGTCCACTCCAGCCTGGAACAGCAGGTAGGGTCCGCTGGATTTCAAGTTATTCCTTCTATGAAGCAGTTTCACGTTCTCTTACCTTAAGAACTTCCCGTTCACGCTCACGTTGGAGTTCAACTTGTTGCTTCCGTAGTTCAAGTTGTTCCTTCTGTATCTGGAGAGCTTCCTTCTGACGTTTTCGTTCGAAAGTGGCAAGCTCTATCGTCAATTTCATGGCTGCCACGGCGCTCTTATCTGCAATTAAGTGTTGTTCATGTGACTCAGATGTAATATTATCATTGTCTAGTAAGTGGTCCAAAATGAGGTTATGGAGCTCAGTTTTAGTGGCTCCATGGGGGGCAGTAATGCGGTACTCAGCAACTCCGCCTTAGTGGCATGAACTAGTGTGCCCACTTCATCATTTGGATTTTGTCGGATCGCTGTTAGACGAAACATGGTGAATGGAATGATAGCAAATAATATGCAAAGAAAACACCTCAGTTGATGTACCAAAATATGAGATGTCAAACTGACAGGATGACGTGGCAACTGTAAACTATCCTGTTTAAACTTAATAGTCAAGGTTACAAAAATTAACTTTAATAATTGAAATGAATTGAATACTTAGATCAAAAGTGAAACAAAGTGTTTCGAGGACGTAGGGAATCTTGTACCGGTACTCTGTATGACGAGGATAAGGGCAAGAGGGATCCTACTTGAATTGTGAAATAAAACTGTCTCGAAGGTAGTCCAAAATATGTAGGGATTTCTTACTTAGTCTCTAAATGATGAGAACAAAGGTAAGAGGTTTCCTACTAAAACTAGATAGTACTTACAGAGTTACCACACTTTGTGCTCTGGAAAAGAATGTTAACTCCCTACCTGTGTAAGTACAATCTGACCGACATGTAAGGGGTGCGGAGAGTGTCAATTAATGGTGAGAACTGCTGTATGGGTCCCAACCGTACAGCGTAGTACATAGTGCTATAGGAACTATGGCCCCTCTGTGTCCTCCTACGTTCGGACTGCAAAGACGTGGGAATATTAGCCCAGAGACAGACCGAAATACTAGAGTACCAAAGGGGGTAATCTGCCATAATGAGAAATTCTCCTGTAGGGGCGAGAATAAGATGGAAATCAAAGGATATAGCAAAGATTATTGAATAACCAATTACGAGTATGACTGTGGCCACAAGACACCACGTAATCCAAAATCAATCTAACATTCATTTATTGCTACACCTGGAAGGCAAACAGTATTAGGCACCAACAAAATACTCAAAAATAGGAGTTCTGAAAAGATAAACCTGTAATAAAGTCAACTACAATTACCACAACTTTAAGTGAAGAGTTTAGGAGCATACCTAAACAAGGATCCCAGACAGGCCCCCAATTATATGTTACGGTAATATCACTACGAACAGTGGCTTAGAACAGATGGAATGCCACGAAAATATAAAAAAAAAAGTAAAAACAAATTAAAATAAAACTGCTATGTTGACTTCTTCACGGTGTGAGAAATATAGGGTAAAACATATAAAAATGAAAAATTTGAATACTTTATTCTAAAAAAAAATTACCTGACAAATCACAAACTGAAAATAGTTCTTTAAAAACTTGACTTACTTACAGGGTGCAAAACAACCAAAACAAAACAATCAAACAGACAATTTAACGTTATGTGAGGGAACATGAAATAAATGGTGCTGAAAATACTATATGCCAGGCTGCGTAGATCTACCACCACACAAGGTAGTGTGAGGGTAGGTCCAGCAGGTAGAGCACAAGAGAGTATTCTGCTGGTAGTGGTTGGCCGGCTTCTATTTATATGGAACTTGGCCAATGTAGGTGGCACTGGTGTGACGATAATTGGAAGCTGACAAAGATTAACTAGTAGAGCGCTTGTTCCAGACCAGTGGTGTGAGCTGGCCGCCACCAGGTGTGTTGGGGGTCACGGGTACTGGACAGTGAGGGGGGGGAGTGGGGCCACCACTGTCTAGACATCTGAACACTAGTTGTTGTTGTTCTTGCTGTAAATTCTTGAATATGCAGACGTGGTGTGGTAGAATGGGTGATGATGGAACAGGCCTAATCTTTTTCCCAGGGAGATTACCGTGACAACTCCTTCAGTGGTGGTGCTAGTGTTTCAATCTTTCAGTGGTGGTGCTAGTATTTCACTCTTTCAGTGGTGGTGCTAGTATTTCACTCTTTCAGTGGTGGTGCTAGTGTTTCACTCCTTCAATGTTGGTGCTAGTGTTTCACTTCCTCAGTGATGGTGATAGTGTTTCTCTCCCTCGGTGAAGAATAACAGGCATGCTGTATGACCTCCATTCATAACTCCAAGCACAAACCTCCACTCATTTTTACGTCATGGAGATTGAGAGCGATAAGAGGCTGAAAAATATTAGATATTGGGATGGCTGGAACAATGTCACGTGGCGAGAGGCCAAAATAACCTGGGAGCAAATCGATGACTTACCATAACAATCTTGGGAAGGACCAAGATAAACTAGGATGATCATGCTAATGCTTTATATTATTAGATGTATTACACCAGTGTTTTTAGGCGCGGTAATGATATTTTAGGTGGTTGATCTCCAGCTTCTTGTTGGCCAAGTTATTGTTGCTTCTCGTGTCATGATTATCTTAATAACGTTTTAAGTCATTGAATTATTGGACATTTTCTCTATCTTCTACCTCTCAGCTCCACCCCCATCTCCCCTCTTTCCCTCCTCCTCCTGCTCCTCCTCTCCTCTCCTCTTCCCCTCAAACTCCTCCTCCTCCTCCTCTCCTCAAACTCGTCCTCCCCCTCTCCTATTCCCCTCAAACTCCTCCTCCCCCTCTCCTCTTCCCCTCAAACTCCTCCTCCCCCTCTCCTCTTCCCCTCAAACTCCTCCTCCCCCTCTCCTCTTCCCCTCAAAAGCTTCCTCCCCCTCTCCTCTTCCCCTCAAACTCCTCCTCCCCCTCTCCTCTTCCCCTCAAACTCCTCCTCCCCCTCTCCTCTTCCCCTCAAACTCCTCCTCCCCCTCTCCTCTTCCCCTCAAAAGCTTCCACCCCCTCTCCTCTTCCCCTCAAACTCCTCCTCCCCCTCTCCTCTTCCCCTCAAACTACTCCTCCTCCTCCTCTCCTCTTCCCCTCAAACTACTCTTCTGGTGCACTCTGAGCGCCGATTTCTTCCTTTCCATAGCCTTGCCCTTAAACCGTCTCTCCTCCTAAATAGTAATTACTTCATCTAGTCATCCACCTTTTCTGATAAAATTCACTTATAATGGTCGGTGGGGTGACGACCGACTTCTAGCGGGTCGGCGTTCGAGCCCCGATGGTGCGGTATTTGGGTATGACAGGTAGTGCTACCATTTAGCGCAGTGAAGTGTATACAGGTAACGTTGTTGGTGTATATTTCGCTAATGCTTCTCTGTCCGGTTACCGCCATTACATAGGTTAAATGGTCAGCTTTTTCTATGGGTTAGAACGAACACCATTTAAACGAACTTTCTATGTATGGTACAATGAGTCAAACAATGAATAGGAATCCCGTATTCATGAGTCAGGTTAGTGTAAATTGAAAGGATATGCACTTGTAAATAATGCGGAAATGGCAATTCATTCATTGAGAAAAGCTTATTCTGAATAAAAAAATTTTGAACAGCTTTTGAGGCGTCATGTGAATGGTCTAAAGTGCATCCTCGAATGAAATATTATCCAGAAAGAGATTAATGAAATAATGAATAGAGCGGACGAATTAAGTTGTTTATCAAGATTTATTCATTCCTATGAGAATTTGGAGAGTTCTCCTTGAATCAAGCTGTTTAAACACGTTTCTACCACTCAAGAAATAAAGCTTTTACGCAAATGAACTCGTGATTGTAGCCGTGTAGACGAGGAGCCTGGCAGCCCTGGAGTCTATTACAAGACTGGTTGAGGAGTGGTTGTCAGTGGTTCACTGAGACTGAACCAGTCTCAGTGAACCACTGTTACGATCAATTCTATCAGCCGCCTTTTGAATCAATTATGTAAATGGCTAATTATCAGGTTTTACTTTACAGTACAAGAGGTCACAGAACGGCAACGTTGTCCCCCCACAATGACTTTCGTCGGGACAACGAAAGCTTAGTTTCTTACAGGGAAGTTGGCGTTCGATTCCAATTGGAGCAAGTGGTTGGGCACCGTTCCTTCTCCCCATCTTCATATCCAAGCTCCTTACTCTCATGTCCCTTCCTAGCCCTTCATAACCGAGTTACTGTCAGCATTTTATTTTGGCCAGAGCAAAATGAATACGGATATCTAGTATCAAAATGACATGTTCTCTGACGCTTCCTCTGATGCGCTGATATCCATAAGGAAAAATTACAGACCTCGAATGCATTAGTCATGAGGTTGGACCATATATGATATCAGTCAGGTCTACTGGTATGTCTACAAGTCTACTGATATTTATGTATGTAGGTTAGATTAGCATTTTAAAAACACTACAATCACGCTAAATGGTTGATAGTTCAATAAATCACTGAACTATATGTTTAACAGATCACTAACTCTGTCCATGGAGGTTACCTTGAGGTTACCTTGAGGTGGTTTTGGGGCTTATCGTCCCGCGGCCCGGTCGTCGACCAGGCCTCCTGGTTGCTGGACTGGTCAACCAGGCTGTTGGATGCGGCTGCTCACAGCCTGACGTATGATTCACTGCCTGGATGATCAGGAATTCTTTGGAGGTGTTTATCAACTTCTCTCCTGAACATTGCGAGGGGTCCCCCAGTTGTGTTCCTTAAGTGTAGTGGAAGCGTGTTGAACAGTCTCGGGCCTCTGATGTTGATAGAGTTCTCTCTTAGAGTACATATTGCACCTCTGCTCTTCAACGGGGGTATTTTGCACATCCTGCCATGCCTTCTGGTCTAGTGGAGTTATTTATGTGTGTAGGTTTGGGTACCAGCCCCTCGCAAATATTTTCCACGTGTAAATTATTATGTATCTCTCTCGAATATGTATCTCTTCCAAATTTTCTTCTGGAGGACTGAAGAAAATGTATATATTCTGGTTAGCATTATAAATTGTGGCCACGTCTGTGGTAGAAATAAATAATAGATCAACTAGTCTCCTTGTGGCATTAACAGACATATCACGCTAGTAACCGAGGCATATGTTATGCGGACGGGATAAGGTTTCTGGCATCCGAGTATCGTGGAGCTCCTCTGTTTACACGTCTATGTAGCTCCTTGAAACAAGAAGTTGTAGAAGCCACCTCCATCCACAAATTTAAAGCTAGATTCGACAAGGAATTCGGGTAGTTAGATAATAAGGCCGCAGGTACCACAAGGCCAGTAGGCGGGGTATAGAAAGCAAGACCTAACCCCCCCCCCTCGTAATCCTTGCTCTTCGAGGACACTGACAGGTAAGATACGCACCCAAAGCTCAAAGGACCCATATTAAGATGCAAGATGGAACTAGAGACCTGATGATATATTTTGTATTCAGAATCAATAAGTCAAAAATGTTTCCACAACCACACACGTCGCTCTTGCCAAGTGGTCAACCACACCGTGACCATCATTGTGTTTTTTATGGTGATTGGGTATGTTATAGTAATTTTCAAGTACTGCTGGAACGTTGTGTTTGCGTGTGTGTGTGTGTACGTGTGTGTGTGTGTGTGTGTGTGTGTGTGTGTGTGTGTGTGTGTGTGTGTGTGTGTGTGTGTGTTTACTAGTTGTGTTGTTGTGTTTTTGCGGGGTTGAGCTTTGCTCTTTCGGCCCGCCTCTCAACTGTCAATCAACTGTTTACTAACTAACTACTAACTTACTAACTACTTTTTTTTTTTTTTTTTTTTTTTTCCCACACCACACACACACCCCAGGAAGCAGCCCGTGACAGCTGACTAACTCCCAGGTACCTATTTACTGCTAGGTAACAGGGGCACTTAGGGTGAAAGAAACTATGCCCATTTGTTTCTGCCTCGTGCGGGAATCGAACCCGCGCCACAGAATTACGAGTCCTGCGCGCTATCCACCAGGCTATGAGGCCCCCTACACGAGCGGGGTAGGCCCCCCCTGTGTGTGTGTGTGTGTGTATGTGTGTGTGTGTGTGTGTACTCACCTAATTGTGCTTGCGAGGGTTGAGCTCTGGTTCTTTGGTCCCGCCTCTCAACTGTCAATCAACTGGTGTACAGGATCCTGAGCCTATTGGGCTCTATCATATCTACACTTGAAACTGTGTATGGAGTCAGCCTCCACCACATCACTCCCTAATGCATTCCATTTGTCAACCACTCTGACACTAAAAAAGTACGTTCTAATATCTCTGTGGCTCATTTAGGCACTCAGTTTTCACCTGTGTCCCCTAGTGCGTGTGCCCCTTGTGTTAAAGAGCCTGTCTTTATCTACCCTATCAAGAACCTTGAGAATCTTGAATGTGGTGATCATGTCCCCCTTAACTCTTCTGTCTCCCAGCGAAGTGAGATTTAATTCCCGTAGTCTCTCCTCGTAGCTCATACCTCTCAGCTCGGGTACTAGTCTGGTGGCAAACCTTTGAACCTTTTCCAGTTGGCCAGCATGGCATATGCCGCTGATGTTATTCTCTTGATATGGGCTGCAGAGGGACAGGTCTGGCGTTATGTCAACCCCCCAAGTCTTTTTCTCTCTCTGACTCTTGAAGGACTTCATCTCCCAGACGATACCTTGTATCTGGTCCCCTGCTCCCTACACCTATCTTCATTACATTACATTTGCTTGGGTTAAACTCTAACAACCATTTGTTCGACCATTCCTGCAGCTTGTCCAGGTCTTCTTGAAGCCTCAAGCTGTCCTGCTCTGTCTTAATACTTCTCATAATTTTGGCGTCGTCAGCAAACATTGAGAGGAATGAGTCTATACCCTCTGGGAGATCATTTACGTATATCAGAAACATGATAGGACCGAGTACAGAGCCCTGTGGGACTCCACTGGTGACTTCACGCCAATCTGAGGTCTCACCCCTCACTGTAACTCTCTGCTTCCTATTGCTTATTGCTATTGCTTCCTATGTGTGTGTGTGTGTACGTGCGTGTGTACTTTTTGTTTACTATTTGTTTCCGCAGGACTGGTGAAAACTGGCAGTAGGAAACAGTCCCGGGCTGAAGGACTCTACAACAACAGCAGTAGGAAGCAGTATTAGGGCAAAGAGGTTCAGGAGGCACCAAGCACGTCAAGCCGGTATCCACAAAAAGTAACAAAACAAAACAAAAAACGTGACTCGTGTCAAAAACAAGACATATGGTTTGAAAAGAAAATCAGACTATATAGGTTCCACCAAATTGGTCTTGAGAAGCGGAATGAAGGATTTAAGAGCATACCGGAGGGTTTAACAGCAAAAAGATGGCTTAACAACACCAGAATGAATGAATCACTCAAGATTGATATTGGAATGCAATTCAAGTGTCAAGACTTTAACCAGAGTATGTTATTTACAGCGAATGTCTGAGTTTAGAATGCATTAAGTCGTTCCTCATGAAAAAAAGTCATTTTACCCTGGATTGCGTTAGTCACCGGCAGCACTTAATATTGAAATTCTATAACTGGCGCTCCTGGAATGGCCTCCGACTCAGGTTGGTAATATCCCCAGTGAACAATTTTAACGGCACCTATCTTGTGATTAGTGTAATATTTATCCCTGTCTGTCTGTCTCTCTGTCTATTTCTGTCCGTACTCACCTAGTTGTTTTTGTGGGGGGTTGAGTTCTGGCTCAACTGTCAATCACCTGGTGTACAGATTCCTGAGCCTATTGGGCTCTTTCATATCTACATATAAAACTGTGTATGGAGTCAGCCTCCACCACATCACTGCCTAATGCATTCCATCTATTAACTACTCTGAAAAAGTTAAATCTCTTAAATACTCTGACACTGAAAAAGTTCTTTCTAACGTTCCTGTCGCTCATCTGGGTACTCAGTTTCCACTTGTCCCCCCCTTGTCCGCATACTTCCGGTGTTAAAAAAGTATCTTTATTTACCCTATTGATTCCTTTTAGAATTTTGTAGGTCGTGATCATGTCTTCTCGAGCTCTTCTGTCTTCCTGCGACGTGAGGTGCATTTTACGCAGCCTTTCCTCGTAACTCATGCCCCTTAGTTCTGGGACTAACCTAGTGGCGAAAGATACCCTTCTGTCTCTGTCTGCCTCTGTCTGTCCTGTCTGTCTCTATTTGTCTATGTCTGTCTCTGTATGTCTATGTCCGTCACTGTCTGTCTATCTCTGTCTCTGTCTGTCTGTCTGTCTGTCTGTTTGTCTGTCTGTCTGTCTCTCTCTCTCTCTTCCCCTCCCCCTCTCCGCGGACACCAATTCTGACCTATACTACAGCACTACGTAAACAAGGATAAGAAACTCGACGGGCAGATAATGGTGAAATCCCCCAAAAGGGAAGGTTGGCAAGCTAAGCTAAAAATATTCCCTTACGTCGCCATCAACGTCAGGAAAATGTGGTCGCACGCACTCGCTGTGGTATTACACCTTGTAACATAAACTAGCAAAAATATTTTACCATGAAAGTCGACCTAACATTACACGATCATGGGTCCACTTTTACTTACTGCTAATGGAACCATTTTGCAGAGTAAACGGGGAGATAGATCTTAATGGATCTTGGGAGTGGTAAAACGAGGCATATAAACTGATGTAGCACAGTGTGAGTGTGTGGGATATTTAGTGGGGAAACTATGAGATTACTAACAAACTGCCACCTGGTGGTGCCAGCTACTACCGGATGGCCCAATTTGTTTGGTCAGCTGGTGCTGCTATCTACCGGTTTGTCTCAGCGAGGCGGATAGTTGGTGCTGACTTTTTACCAACTTCGCTGATCCAATAATTATTTAGATCAGCTATTGGTACTAAATATGGGTACTTACCCTTACATCTAAATATGGGTACTTACCCTTACATCTAAATATGGGTACTTACCCTTACATCTAAATATGGGTACTTACCCTTACATCTAAATATGGGTACTTACCCTTACATCTAAATATGGGTACTTACCCTTACATCTAAATATGGGTACTTACCCTCACATCTATATATGGGTACTTACCCTCACATCTAAATATGGGTACTTACCCTTACATCTAAATATGGGTACTTACCCTTACATCTAAATATGGGTACTTACCCTTACATCTAAATATGGGGTACTTACCCCTCACATCTAAATAAGTATTTAGATGTGAGGGTGAGAGATAAGCTGAGTTGGGAAAGATAGAAACTATGTTTCATTACTGGGTAACCAAATTATTGTGTGATCCCTTTGGTTGTTTCAAGCGTAGATTAAACATTTATATGACTGTTTGGGTGGATATAAATAGAAGCTACCACCTATGGGCCAATAGGCTTTCTGCAGTTTACTTAATACTTATGTTGAGCTGTGAGGATAGGAACTGTGTTGAGATATGAGAATAGGAGCAGTGTTGAGCTGTGAGGATAGGAGCTGTGTTGAGCTGTGAGGAGAGGAGCTGTGTTGAGCTGTGAGGATAGAAGCGGTGTTGAGCTGTGAGGATAGGAGCAGTATTGAGCTGTGAGGATAGAAGCGGTGTTGAGCTGTGAGGATAGGAGCAGTATTGAGCTGTGAGGATAGAAGCGGTGTTGAGCTGTGAGGATAGGAGCAGTATTGAGCTGTGAGGATAGAAGCTGTGTTGAGCTGTGAGGATATGAGCAGTATTGAGCTGTGAGGATAGAAGCTGTGTTGAGCTGTGAGGATAGGAGCGGTGTTGAGCTATGAGGTTAGGAACTGTCTTGAACTATGAGGCTAGAGGCTGTGTTGAGCTGTGAGGATAGGAGCAGTGTTGAGCTATGAGGATAAAAGCGGTGTTGAACTGTGAGGATAGGAGCGGAGAAAATATGAACTGTGTTGAGCTGAGAGAATAGCTGTGTTGAGCTGAGAGAATAGCTGTATTGAGCTGTGAGGACAGGAGATATCCTGAGTTGTGAGGATGGAAACAAATTTGTCCTCCTTCTGGGCTCTTGATAAAAAGTTGATATAGATGTCTGTCATTTAGTAAAAAACTATGACTGTTCCTGATGTAACCACAGATCATTCTTTCAATACCTCTAGCTGTCACTCTCTGTCTGTCTCCCTTGATTTCTCCATCCATCTCTGTGTGCCTGTCTATCTGTCTGTCTGTGCCCCTCTATCCTCCCACGCCAGCACCCTACACAGCACATGTAAGGGACATGTGAACGCGTTCCTTTTCACGTCGTAAAATATTTTCTTCCCGCTGGGACTTCTCCAATGTTTGCATGAATATCTTAACAAACACTCAGGTACCTCTTATTGAATGGGATCCCGCTCCTCGCTATCGTGCTCATCCCTCATCCTCCTCCAGGCTTCCACCCACTCTTCGTCTGGGTTCTTTGGTGTCTTTCTCCACGTTCCTCCCAAGGGCTGCACGCCATACAAGCCGATCAAGGTCCTGAGGTTCTTTTGACCTTACATGCTAAGTACAGTTATAGTTGTCACAAGTTGTCGAGTTCTTCCAGCTGCTCAGATGGAGGGCAGGAACCATGGATACAGTGTGGGTTTCTGCTCTGAATCGCCACGTTGAAGCGCTGGAAGAGAAAGCTGATAGCTCTAGGGTCTCTTGTTGTCTCAATTTCCTTAGAACTAAGATCCTTCCAAAACTTAGTGGTACATTGAAAACAGGCACCAAGTGTCTCCGTGGCTATGAGGAAAATATTGTAGTGGTGATCCAGATCTTTGCATTTATGAGACAGCTGCTATCTCTCTCTGTCTCTGTCTGTCTGTCTGTCTGTCTGTCTGTCTGTCTGTCTGTCTGTCTGTCTGTCTGTCTGTCTGTCTGTCTGTCTGTCTGTCTGTCTGTCTGTCTCTCTCTCTCTCTCTCTCTCTCTCTCTCTCTCTCTCTCTCTCTCTCTCCCTCTCTCTCTCTCTCTCTCTCTCTCTCTCTCTCTCTCTCTCTCTCTCTCTCTCTCTCTCTCTCTCTCTCTCTCTCTCTCTCTCTCTCTCTCTCTCTCTCTCTCTCTCTCATATATATATATATATATATATATATATATATATATATATATATATATATATATATATATATATATATACATATATATATATATATATATATATATATATATATATATATATATATATATATATATATATATATATATATATATATATTATGTAGGTTTTTGGAAAGTACTATTGCCCAGAGTTACACATGTCAGGCGAAGATGGCGGTTAACATGGCCTGGAGTTCAATATTGCCAAAGCCTGGAAATTCTGGCCCATGAAGACCTTTTAATCTTTAAAGTGCTCCACATAACTGACGATTTAGGTTCAATGAATTTTCGCTCGATTGCAAGATTTAGACGACATTTGTGTAAGCTGCTTCTGACAATCTTTAGTTTTGTATATATATATATATATATATATATATATATATATATATATATATATATATATATATATATATATATATATATATATATATATATATATATATACACTCATGGATTCATTTGGGTACAGTTTTTCATCAAATTCTGGCGCATGCACGGGCCGCACTGAGTTTAACATGTGTGAGAAAGCTGCATGAACGCGCAAGCCATAGATCACTAAGAACTCTTTGTTCTTAGTGATGGCACCCCTTATGTGACGCTCCAGTAGTACGACACTCGACTTGTGTGACTCCCCATTAGCACGAGACCCGTCTTGTGTGACTCCCCATTAGCACGAGACCCGCCTTGTGTGACGCCCCATTAATACAATACCCTTCCTAACGCTTTCCCCCATTTAACTGTGCTGAAGCTGTCAGCGTTAATTCTAACACAGAACAAGTCTTACTTCCCTGCGGTTTTCTCCCTGGGGTCTCCTGGAGAGTGGAGGCTGCGGAAATATAATATGCATATTCCCATGGTGCTTAATATACTAACAGATTACATTATCTCTACAACACTGTGTGATCCCTCAGGTGTATGCTGATGCTGCCTCTCTGATACACTCTGAAGTCCTCCAGGTGTATGCTGCCTCTGTGATACACTGTGTGTATGCGCTTGTTGCTCTGGAAAAACAGCGTTAACCTTCTTTATTTTTGTTTAGCGTAATGGGCCAAGAATTTCGTTTGAACTTGGATCACATTCTTTACTAAGAGTTAAAGAAAATTCTTCATACTCCACAGAAGAGATCTTTACGAAAGGTCGTTTGTGTTGTGTCTCTTACAAGATGATATGATCTTAGGAAAACGGTCTTAGCAAGATGAGCTTAGCAAGATGAGGCCAGCAAGATGAGCTAAGCAAGAAGAGATTAGCTAGAAGAGCTTAGCAAAATGACCTTTGCAAGATGATTCAAGCCATATTTGCTAAGCGTGATGATCTTAGCAAGATAAGCATAGCAAGATGTTCTTAGCAAGAGGTTCTTATCAAGATGACCTTAACAAGACGATCTTAGCAAGAAGATCTTAGCAAGAGGATTTTTAAGAGATTTGCTGCCTGAAATAATCATTAAAGAAGACGAGTTTCACCTTACGATATTTGAGATAAATTTTTGGAAAGTTTCTTTGTTTTTCTATCTTTGTTTACGTCAGTAATTTAGTTTAACTTAGGTATGTTTTACTGTCATGCAAGACATAAAATTATTCAAATTTATCTTTCGTTTGAGCATCTTCCTCCGAGCCTTCTCCTGCCTCCTGGTGGTGTCAAACACTCGTTTTATCTCGATGGAAAATGTAATTTATATTTTCATTAGCGACATGAAGTTTCCTAATTTTTATGCGTACAAATTATAAGATGCTCAAGATGATTTAAAAAGTTGTAATTACAACATTCTCTAGCCTGAAGCCAGAGATGCATGTGATATACGTTTTTAAACTCGTTAAACTTGTTAGCTCAGAGTTTTCACAGCCGCTGCAGCGTTCATGTGTGAGTGTTTGTTATTCCGCGATACGCATTTTTTGAGTAGGCTTCTCCACCTTTTTTTTACTATTATTATTATTATTATCCTGTTTAATCATTCAATTCCCCTGCGTCTAAGAGCACTGGGGTTCCTGTGTACTGTGCGGCGAGCTTCAGGTGATGCTAGAGAAGCTTCGTGGAAATAATTACAATTGTATTTTAATACTTATATTTTTTTGTACTGTACCCTAAAGAGTTTTGTGGTATAGTTATTATTACAGTGATAATATAAATTGACTATGTCTATTAAAGAGAATATATGTCGATCTGTATGTATGTCCTTGACCGGAGGCCAGACGCTTGGGGTAAGCCTGACACAACTTTCCATAGTGACAAATCTAATGGGAGGTGACCAACCTTCCGAAAGGATCGGTCCCAATGATTCGGGCATCGGGTCGATCCGGACTCTCAACTCGTGTAGTACACTTTATCGGGGTCGACCCGACTCCCCTTCTCGTAAATATGTCGTAGATAAGACACAAAGGAGGGGACCCATCACGACACTATATACTTCTTTTTGAATGCGACCATCAAGGCTCAGATAGGCTGCCTTTTATTAGTACATGCTTCAAGTACTTTCTGGAGCTCTGGCTCTTTGGTCCCGCCTCTCAACTGTCAATGAACTAGTGTACATGTTCCTGAGCCTATTGGGCTCTATCATATCTACATTTGAATCTGCGTATATAGAGTCAGCCTCCACCCACATCACTGCCTAATGCATTTCTTCTGTTAACTTCTCTGACACTGAAAAGTTCTTTCTAACATCCCTGTGGCTCATTTGGGTACTCAGTCTCCACCTGTGTCCCCTTGTTCGCGTACCACCCGTATTAAACAGTTTATCCTTATCCACCCTGGCAATTCCTCTGAGAACTTTATAGGTAGTGATCATGTCTCATGTGAATTTTGTAGGTTGTGTGTGTGTGTGCTCACAATATATATATATATATATATATATATATATATATATATATATATATATATATATATATATATATATATATATGTATATATATATATATATATACATACATATATTTGGTTAATTTTTAAAATTAATCTTAAGGGGAGCTCAACAGAAAACAAGGTGAAAAATAGCTTCATTTACTACAGATTTATACAGTAATAACATGAACCCACGCAAGTTCTGATACTAATATGAAAACTTTTATGTAATTATTATGAGAGAGAGGAATAATTAAGATTAATTATTGTACTCTGGTTCAAGGTATACTGGTTTAATTACACAACCCTTGTATACTGTTCTAAATTATCTCTAATAAGTAGTTTGCCTCTCTCTCTCTCTCTCTCTCTCTCTCTCTCTCTCTCTCTCTCTCTCTCTCTCTCAATTTTACTTACCCGGCCGATTACTTTTATTTACCTTTTGTTAATCATAAGAGGATACGTACTGTGTGCTGTTTATTTGATGCGTTGAATACAGGTTCTCGTTGAGTTCCTTTCGAGAGGTTCTGAAGGATCAGGTCAAGAGAGGGAAAGGTGCTCTCCTCCTGACGTCCGTCTGTCTGTCTGTCTATCAGTCTGTCTGTCTGTCTGTCTGCCTGGCTGTCTCTCACCATGACTGGCAGCACTCAAACTGCCAAGAAGTTGAGGAAACTTGGTGAGATATTCATCCGGGCTCTCCATACTTGGTACCAGACAATGTGGAGGAATATATAAAGTTACCGCATCGCCTCTACGGGTCTTGGCGTGCAGAGAAGCTGTGTAAATGGAGTTTATGCTGGTGCAGCAACTTTGGTTTACATGGATATACCTAAGTTTGATTGTCATATGGTTAATGTATGTGACTTTTGTGTTAGCTTCGTATGTGATTAGTTTTGGTTATGTATATCGACACATTTTTCTCCCTGTAATTTCCTAGACTTAGGTAATTATAGGAAAGAATGGGAGAGCGCTTTGTAAGTACTCACCTATCTGTGCTTGCGGGGGTTGAGTTCTGGCTCTTTGGTCCCGCCTCTCAACCGTCAATCAACAGGTGTATAGGTTCCTGAGCCTATTGGGCTCTATCATATCTACACTTGAAACTGTGTATGGAGTCAGCCTCCACCACATTACTTCCCAATGCATTCCATTTGTCAACCACTCTGACAGTAAAAAAGTTCTTTCTAATATCTCTGTGGCTCATTTGGGCACTCAGTTTCCACCTGTGTCCCCTAGTGCGTTTGCCCCTTGTGTTAAATAGCCTGTCTTTATCAACCCTGTCAATTCCCTTGAGAATCTTGAATGTGGTGATCATGTCCCCCCTAACTCTTCTGTCTTCCAACGAAGTGAGGTTTAATTCCCGTAGTCTCTCCTCGTAGCTCATACCTCTCAGCTCGGGTACTAGTCTGGTGGCAAACCTTTAAACCTTTTCCAGTTTAGTCGTATAGTGTCTTTAGTGTGTACTCACCTAGTTGTACTCACCTAGTTGTGTTTGCGGGGGTTGAGCTCTGGCTCTTTGGTCCCGCCTCTCAACCGTCAATCAACAGGTGTACAGATTCATGAGCCTATCGGGCTCTGTCATATCTACACTTGAAACTGTGTATGGAGTCAGCCTCCACCACATCACTTCCTAATGCATTCCATTTGTCAACCACTCTGACACTAAAAAAGTTCTTTCTAATATCTCTGTGGCTCATTTGGGCACTCAGTTTCCACCTGTGTCCCCTTGTGCGTGTTCCCCTTGTGTTAAATAGACTGTCTTTATCTACCCTATCAATCCCCTTCAGAATCTTGAATGTGGTGATCATGTCCCCCCTAACTCTTCTGTCTTCCAGCGAAGTGAGGTTTAATTCCCGTAGTCTCTCCTCGTAGCTCATACCTCTCAGCTCGGGTACTAGTCTGGTGGCAAACCTTTGAACCTTTTCCAGTTTAGTCTTATCCTTGACTAGATATGGACTCCATGCTGGGGCTGCATACTCCAGGATTGGCCTGACATATGTGGTATACAAAGTTCTGAATGATTCTTTACACAAGTTTCTGAATGCCGTTCGTATGTTGGCCAGCCTGGCATATGCCGCTGATGTTATCCGCTTGATATGTGCTGCAGGAGACAGGTCTGGCGTGATATCAACCCCCAAGTCTTTTTCCTTCTCTGACTCCTGAAGAATTTCCTCTCCCAGATGATACCTTGTATCTGGCCTCCTGCTCCCTACACCTATCTTCATTACATTACATTTGGTTGGGTTAAACTCTAACAGCCATTTGTTCGACCATTCCTTCAGCTTGTCTAGGTCTTCTTGAAGCCTCAAACAGTCCTCTTCTGTTTTAATCCTTCTCATAATTTTAGCATCGTCCGCAAACATTGAGAGAAATGAATCGATACCCTCCGGGAGATCATTTACATATATCAGAAACAAGATAGGACCGAGTACAGAGCCCTGTGGGACTCCACTGGTGACTTCACGCCAATCGGAGGTCTCACCCCTCACCGTAACTCTCTGCTTCCTATTGCTTAGATACTCCCTTGTCCACTGGAGCACCTTACCAGCTACACCTGCCTGTCTCTCCAGCTTATGTACCAGCCTCTTATGCGGTACTGTGTCAAAGGCTTTCCGACAATCCAAGAAAATGCAGTCCGCCCAGCCCTCTCTTTCTTGCTTAATCTGTGTCACCTGATCGTAGAATTCTATCAAGCCTGTAAGGCAAGATTTACCCTCCCTGAATCCATGTTGGCGATTTGTCACGAAGTCCCTTCTCTCCAGATGTGTTACCAGGTTTTTTCTCACGATCTTCTCCATCACCTTGCATGGTATACAAGTCAAGGACACTGGCCTGTAGTTCAGTGCCTCTTGTCTGTCGCCCTTTGTGTGTGTGTGTGTGTGTGTGTGTGTGTGTGTGTGTGTGTGTGTGTGTGTGTGTGTGTGTGTGTGTGTGTGTGTGTGTGTGTGTGTGTGTGTGTGTGCGAGTGTTTACGATTTGTCTGTAGAATCGAGCTATTAGCTCTTGGGCCCCGCCTTTCTAACCAACCTATTTTTCCTCTAATATATGTACTACATATATCTCTCAAGCACACTCTCGCGCACACACACATTCCCCAGGAAGCAGCCCGTAGCCGCTGTCTTATTCCCAGGTACCTTATACTGCTAGGTGAACAGCGATCAGGGTAAAAGAAACTCTGCTCAATTGTTTCCGCCTCGGCCGGGAATCGATCCCGGACCCCCTAGGACTACCACTCCTGAGCGCTGTCCATTCAGCCGCGAGGCCCCTGAGTGTGTGAGTCTGTGTGAAGCAGACGTGAATAAAAATATTCAGTCACTCATGGATGCTACAATTTTCTCCGTTTCAAATATCTAGTTAGGCCTGTTCGTGTACGCTAATTGGGTATTTGCGAGGTGACTCATCAGTAATTGGGCTAATTATTCTATAACATAATTGCTCGATCCAGAGCATCAATGACAGCTGAGTGATGTCGCCAGCTACGGAATAATTAATCAACTCGTTATACCAGTTCACAGGAAGTAAAAATAAGATTGCAAAGGTCACATAACTCAACACTCACAAACAAATAATAATGCTACATATTTTCCCCAGAGGAATTAAACATTCGTTATTAGAAAAATACCTGTTCAGAATCATTTGCAAATGCCAAAGCTGTGTCAATTTATGAAATAAAAGAGTTATTTGTATAACAAACTAAAGGTACGACACATAATTAAAGCAGCGTCAAGACAACCTTACCTTGAGGTTACCTTGAGGTGCTTCCGGGGCTTAGTGTCCCCGCGGCCCGGTCGTCGACCAGGCCTCCTGGTTGCTGGACAAGGCTACAAGGTAGTCACTAAGAAGCAGAATAGTCCCTGTGAGGCAAGTCATGTGTGTGAGACATAAGGGAAACAAATTTAAGATCATCAGAGCAAATTATTTTTAATATATGGCAAATCGTTGGGATCCTGAAGAGAGAAAATAAGAACATTAATAATGTTGTTGATGTAAACAGAGACCCGATAGTCTTTTCTCTATTTTCTTATGATTATGATTAAGTGTAAATAAACATACGTGGTAAACAAATCAACAAGGGACTGACACCCAGACAGAAACCAATAATAACAGTAAGCAATTAACTACAACATATTCCCCTCCGTGCAATAACAAACAAGTCATTAGCTTTAACTAACTGCGAGTATCCATGAGAAAATGCTGAAGATATTTTTAGTTCATCATGGTTCAGTCGGAAATGCGTGTGTCTGGGGATCCCAAGGATGCGTGTACTATGCTCATAATGTTATATGACCTCACCATTTTGTTCATATATATATGGTAGTTTCTTAGAATTAAGTATGTAATTTCTTATCGTTGAAATCAGATTTACGGATTTACGGCCGAATCATGTTAACCTCAAAGGCAGCAATAAAGTTCTCAAGGCAACTAAACATGTTGATATAACTGTTATGAACACCTCATTCGTGTGGCCATCCACTTGGGCTGAATGGTAGAGCAACGATCTCGCTTCTTGTAGGTCGGCATTCAATCCCCGACCTTCCAAGTGTTTGGACACCATTTCTTTCATCCGTCCTATTCTAAAATCTCTATCCTCATATCCCTTCCATATTATATGTAAGCGTAATAGCTTAGTGTTTTCTCCTAATCATAACCTTACCTTACCTGATTCGTTTTTTTATGAAACGATCATTCAAATTAAAATGTTTAAATTCCTTTCCAATTCAATGGCAATACTGTTCCTGAACTTCGTCAAGTTTAGGAAAGTATGTTAATATGTGTTGGGATAATTTTTTGTGTGAAAGGTTGGCAGTTATGTTGATTGATTGATTGATGAAGATTAAGCCACCCACGAGGTGGCACGGGCTTGAATAGCCCGTAACAGTTATGTTAGGTGAGCTAGTCATATATTCTAGGATGTCAGGTGGGTATTATATCGCCCGGTGTGTCGAGTTTATCATGATAGGTGTGTTAAAACTTCAGGTGTGGGTGACTGCCAGATGCATTAAGATTTCAGGTGTTTTAAATCATCATATACTTTATTTTGTACAAATCATCCGAATGATTGAATGATTGTTCATTCGTCGAATGATTTGTTCATTCGACTCATTTACAAGCTCTATATAACGAATCAACAGGCTGATTGTTACGGATTCATAGGTTTCCAGGAAGGACCGAAACGTCGTCACTCTCATTACAGCTTGATTTTGGCGCCTGTGAATCCAGTCACAGAGTTAACATATATGCCGCACCTTAACATCCTGGAGCCGGTCGGCCGAGCGGACAGCACGCTGGACTTGTGATCCTGTGGTCCTGGGTTCGATCCCAGGCGCCGGCGAGAAACAATGGGCAGAGTTTCTTTCACCCTATGCCCCTGTTACCTAGCAGTAAAATAGGTACCTGGGTGTTAGTCAGCTGTCACGGGCTGCTTCCTGGGGGTGGAGGCCTGGTCGATGACCGAGCCGCGGGGACACTAAAAAGCCCCGAAATCATCTCAAGATAACATGGTGAAGAATCCAAGCTCACCCTCGCTCTCTTCGGGTATGCTGTCGTATGCGCCGCGTTTTGGAGTCCCTCTTGCACTCTCTTATACCGGATACACAGAGACACGCGGAAGTAATCTCATTGGCTCATGGCTAACTAGGCAAATTCTAGGCCTCTGTGGTTCCAGGCAAATAAGACCTTCCAGGACTTATGTTCCAGAGCCGTCGTTGTTGTAAGCGTAGAGTTATTCTCGATTATTACCTCAATCTAAACTATATCCTGTGTGATGGGGATTTCTTAGCATCACCTAGTTAGCTTTTTTGACACACTGTACTCCACTTCATATAGTCTAGGGTAGCTGCACTAATGCAGATGTACCTAATATGTTAATAAAAAAAAAAAAATCTAAACTATGATATTATTTTTTAGTTTTCTCGCCATGTATAAATGTCTACGTATCCACTGTGGCTTTACAAAAGGTGTGGAGATATAAGAGATACAACTTCACTGGATGCAGGCAGGGTGTAGAAAGCAGGGTTTGGCAGGCTGGCAGGGTACAGCAAGCAGGGTGTGGCATAGTGTAGCATACAGGTGTTGCCGCTGATGCTACAGTACGCAGCATTATGGTGACGTTCCTCTGGTGTTCAATAAAATCACAGTATCGTAGCCCATCCATGAGGAAATATGTTATTTCCCATAACATTTTCTCAGGTTTAGAACATTACTGATATTTAATCTTTGCACTGCTGCAATATGAGATTAGGAGCATTACTACACACACATGACAGTGTCTGAGCAGGGTATCTCATAAAATTCGACTATAGAGCTTACATATACACACGCACGTAATCGCAACACCATACCACATACAGCTCCGCTCCTGTGCCAGATAAGTCTACTACAGGGTCACAATAGCCCGTGCTACTTGAAACGTTTTGCTCCTAGTAGGTTAATCTAAAACAACAAAAACTCGCAAAAATCACTCGGTTACATACGCGAACGCTCGCACTTTCATACATACAGGACAACGTGCAAGCTGTCTGCATCTGATTTAAGACATACAAATAGCAATATTGGAATCTGATTGAACTGCAAGTTCAGCTAACACCTGCAAAGTCAATTCGAAGCCTTTGTCGTTCTCTTTACATTTCTGCTGACCTTTGCATATGAGTCTCCACGACACTCGCATACACATTCCAGGCCGTTTGTGACTTGTTATTCATGCTTCTCCAAGCACCGAATTTCATTTGAGGACTCACTCGTCTAAGCTCACAGAAGCAGACAATAATTTTCAGTACTGAAGAGCAACGTCTCGTGAAATAAACCAACCAACACATCTGAAATGAAAGTGACAACGTTTCAGTCCTTCCAGGAGCCTTTCAAGTCGTAACCAGGACGGACCGAAACGTCGACGTTTTCCATTTAATTTCATATATGAGGGTTGTGCTATTTGTTTCACGCGTTAGAGTGACCTGTTCTCTACAGCGCCCTGGGAGTTTAATTCCGACATCAAGTGTTTGGTTTATACCTTCGTATTTAATTTTATCTTGTTTTCCCGATTTGCCTAATAAGCCAAGTTTTCATGAATTAATATATTTTCTCAATTTTTTTTCTTATGAAATGATAAAGCTACCCATTTCATTATGTATGAGGTCAATTTTTTTTTATTGGAGTTAAAATTAACGTAGATATATGACTGAACCTAACCAACCCTACCTAACCTAACCTAACCTATCTTTATAGGTTAGGTTAGGTTAGGTAGCCGAAAAAGTTAGGTTAGGTTAGGTTAGGTAAGGTAGGTTAGGTAGTCGAAAAACAATTAATTCATGAAAACTTAGCTTATTAGGCAAATTGGGCCTTGCATAGTAGGCTGAGAAGTGCTTTCGGGCTACTAGGTACGACATATATATATATATATATATATATATATATATATATATATATATATATATATATATATATATATATATATATATATATATATATATATATATATCACTTTCATTTCGAGCCTTTGTCTGTGTGTGGGTGAGTAGTCTTACCTATTAATTATTGCATGTTTGTTCTTACAAGCTAGAGACCTATGCTCATGGTGTCTCGACTTCCACGTAAATTGTGCTGTAAAATGCTTTAAAATATCGATTGGTTTAGAATACACGTCCCATAGAGTTAATTTTCAAACATACACCAATCAACAATTTTGTTCACACCTTTTCTTCAATACACACAACAATGAGTCTCTAGTTCTGCTTCTTTCTAGTTTCAACTGATCTCTCAAGTATATTGTCTGTGCATCGCTTCACAAATTTGAATGCGCTTATCATGTCTCCACTTTCTTTTGGGTCTTCCATTTGTTCTGTTTTCAATATTCCTTCTATTTTATGGTCCCGACTTAAACCCCATAAACCCTCTGATATAAAGTTCAGTTGGAGCATCAATCCATCAATGAATCCCACACTAGTGTGGCTGCCAATCAATAACGTAACTCTGTTCATTAACTCACTAACTCATTTATAAATGTGCAACCATTTATGAATGAAGTTTGGAATTTGATTTTATTGATTTGCTATGTACTGAGGTATGTGTTGCAACTGAACTTTTTATCAATAGTTCATAAAAAGCTTTAATTCATACATGTATTTTTTATATTGACTTTTACTAGATTTAAATATTTTTATTTTTCATTGGACAATTAAGAGGGAAGTTGTAGTTAGTAATGGATGCAAGAGCCAGAGGCAAGAGCCAGAGGCAGGAGCCAGACGCAAGAGCCAGAGGCAGGAGCCAGAGGCAGGAGCCAGAGACAGGAGCCAGAGACAGGAGCCAGAGGCAGGAGCCAGAGACAGGAGCCAGAGACAGGAGCCAGAGGCAGGAGCCAGAGGCAGGAGCAAGAGGCAAGGATGAATATGTGAGGTAGTGGTAGCTTCCAGTAGAGACCGAAACGTCATCGTTTCCTCCATTTTCTGATGTGTGGTTTGGTCATCACATCTTCTCACGTTATTGTGATTCATCGTCTGCAACCAAAACGTCATTTATATATCAGCACTTTCCAATGGTCTGACGAAAGAGAAACCCTGTCTAGCCGACGGTCGTGTCGTTATTATATATTATATAACTCAACCCACACATTTGAAATGAAAGAACACTGACATTTCGGTCCGAATTGGTCCCTTGTCAAGTCGTGACAAACCGAAACGTTGTCACTTTCTTTTCATTTCGAATGTGTGATTTAAATTGCTGGTTTCAGCCCCGTTAGTGTTACCTGCTTTCTGCATTACCAGCGTACTCAAAGAGCCGATCACATGAGATCTTATGGAACATTAACATAACTCTTCAAAGATTTCGGGGCTTAGGTTGACCAGGAGCTCTCCGTCGGAGCAGGTGGTGCTGTCATCAATAAGGGCGAGGATAGAGCTGTTCAGCATGATCCAGGCGATGCCGCAGCCGCAGTCCAAGGGATTCTCTGGGAGAGTAGAAGCGAGTTACTTGCTGAACTCCCGCACTATGTTGCTGTTCAAGAGATATTACCCCGTACACAATTAACAGGTGTACCAGAAAATTAACCGTGTGCATATTGCATAAGTGTACCAAAATATAAACATTGTACATGTCCGCAAGAACTATCACCAATGCAAATTGTGAGAGAAATAATTCCCTGTGCATATTAGCACTGAGAATTGCAGGTGGAGGGAGGAAATTATCAGGGGAAAGCGCCATGCCATTACAACTATATAGCAATTGGAAGGGGACAGTATAAGGATTTAGGTAGGGACGGGGCGAACGAATGGTGCCTAACTCATTAGACCGGCGTGGGATTGAACGGCGACCTGCGTGAAGCGAAACCGTCGCTCTATTTTCCAGCCCAAGTGGTTTAGCACTTACATGTTATTCCACTTGTTGTTTTGCAGGTGGAATAAGAGCTTGTTTGTACAATGAAAGGAACCTGGAAACATCAGTAAAGGTCTTATTGAACTAAAAGATGAATTAAGAATTCCTTCTCAAATTAAGAACATCAGCATAAGTCACTACCAAACTTAAAATGATGTTGAGTAGTGAGTCACTACTCAACTTAACGCATTAGCGAAAGTCACTATTAAACTTAAAACATCAGTAAAAAGAGAGGGGAAGTATTAGGGGAAAATATATATATATATATATATATATATATATATATATATATATATATATATATATATATATATATAAGCCTATACTTGCATAAACCACAAGTGAAGATAAACAATCTTTGGACAACACCCACCAGTGGGACTCGAACCCAGAAAGCACAACTACCTTCCAGTAGCCGGCATAACTAGTATGCTTTAACCCACTACGCCATCAGACCTTACAAAAGAAGTAGATAGTTCGAGATATATATCTCAAACATCTCTACCTCCCGAAGGCACCAGATGAGTGAGGGGTCAGTCTGCATTTTTCGTCAAGCCACTGTCAATGTGAGAGAACTCGTGTCCAGCTTATAAGCCTATACTTGCATAAACCACAAGTGAAGATAAACAATCTTTGGACAACACCCACCAGTGGGACTCGAACCCAGAAAGCACAACTACCTTCCAGTAGCCGGCATAACTAGTATGCTTTAACCCACTACGCCATCAGACCTTACAAAAGAAGTAGATAGTTCGAGATATATATCTCAAACATCTCTACCTCCCGAAGGCACCAGATGAGTGAGGGGTCAGTCTGCATTTTTCGTCAAGCCACTGTCAATGTGAGAGAACTCGTGTCCAGCTTATAAGCCTATACTTGCATAAACCACAAGTGAAGATAAACAATCTTTGGACAACACCCACCAGTGGGACTCGAACCCAGAAAGCACAACTACCTTCCAGTAGCCGGCATAACTAGTATGCTTTAACCCACTACGCCATCAGACCTTACAAAAGAAGTAGATAGTTCGAGATATATATCTCAAACATCTCTACCTCCCGAAGGCACCAGATGAGTGAGGGGTCAGTCTGCATTTTTCGTCAAGCCACTGTCAATGTGAGAGAACTCGTGTCCAGCTTATAAGCCTATACTTGCATAAACCACAAGTGAAGATAAACAATCTTTGGACAACACCCACCAGTGGGACTCGAACCCAGAAAGCACAACTACCTTCCAGTAGCCGGCATAACTAGTATGCTTTAACCCACTACGCCATCAGACCTTACAAAAGAAGTAGATAGTTCGAGATATATATCTCAAACATCTCTACCTCCCGAAGGCACCAGATGAGTGAGGGGTCAGTCTGCATTTTTCGTCAAGCCACTGTCAATGTGAGAGAACTCGTGTCCAGCTTATAAGCCTATACTTGCATAAACCACAAGTGAAGATAAACAATCTTTGGACAACACCCACCAGTGGGACTCGAACCCAGAAAGCACAACTACCTTCCAGTAGCCGGCATAACTAGTATGCTTTAACCCACTACGCCATCAGACCTTACAAAAGAAGTAGATAGTTCGAGATATATATCTCAAACATCTCTACCTCCCGAAGGCACCAGATGAGTGAGGGGTCAGTCTGCATTTTTCGTCAAGCCACTGTCAATGTGAGAGAACTCGTGTCCAGCTTATAAGCCTATACTTGCATAAACCACAAGTGAAGATAAACAATCTTTGGACAACACCCACCAGTGGGACTCGAACCCAGAAAGCACAACTACCTTCCAGTAGCCGGCATAACTAGTATGCTTTAACCCACTACGCCATCAGACCTTACAAAAGAAGTAGATAGTTCGAGATATATATCTCAAACATCTCTACCTCCCGAAGGCACCAGATGAGTGAGGGGTCAGTCTGCATTTTTCGTCAAGCCACTGTCAATGTGAGAGAACTCGTGTCCAGCTTATAAGCCTATACTTGCATAAACCACAAGTGAAGATAAACAATCTTTGGACAACACCCACCAGTGGGACTCGAACCCAGAAAGCACAACTACCTTCCAGTAGCCGGCATAACTAGTATGCTTTAACCCACTACGCCATCAGACCTTACAAAAGAAGTAGATAGTTCGAGATATATATCTCAAACATCTCTACCTCCCGAAGGCACCAGATGAGTGAGGGGTCAGTCTGCATTTTTCGTCAAGCCACTGTCAATGTGAGAGAACTCGTGTCCAGCTTATAAGCCTATACTTGCATAAACCACAAGTGAAGATAAACAATCTTTGGACAACACCCACCAGTGGGACTCGAACCCAGAAAGCACAACTACCTTCCAGTAGCCGGCATAACTAGTATGCTTTAACCCACTACGCCATCAGACCTTACAAAAGAAGTAGATAGTTCGAGATATATATCTCAAACATCTCTACCTCCCGAAGGCACCAGATGAGTGAGGGGTCAGTCTGCATTTTTCGTCAAGCCACTGTCAATGTGAGAGAACTCGTGTCCAGCTTATAAGCCTATACTTGCATAAACCACAAGTGAAGATAAACAATCTTTGGACAACACCCACCAGTGGGACTCGAACCCAGAAAGCACAACTACCTTCCAGTAGCCGGCATAACTAGTATGCTTTAACCCACTACGCCATCAGACCTTACAAAAGAAGTAGATAGTTCGAGATATATATCTCAAACATCTCTACCTCCCGAAGGCACCAGATGAGTGAGGGGTCAGTCTGCATTTTTCGTCAAGCCACTGTCAATGTGAGAGAACTCGTGTCCAGCTTATAAGCCTATACTTGCATAAACCACAAGTGAAGATAAACAATCTTTGGACAACACCCACCAGTGGGACTCGAACCCAGAAAGCACAACTACCTTCCAGTAGCCGGCATAACTAGTATGCTTTAACCCACTACGCCATCAGACCTTACAAAAGAAGTAGATAGTTCGAGATATATATCTCAAACATCTCTACCTCCCGAAGGCACCAGATGAGTGAGGGGTCAGTCTGCATTTTTCGTCAAGCCACTGTCAATGTGAGAGAACTCGTGTCCAGCTTATAAGCCTATACTTGCATAAACCACAAGTGAAGATAAACAATCTTTGGACAACACCCACCAGTGGGACTCGAACCCAGAAAGCACAACTACCTTCCAGTAGCCGGCATAACTAGTATGCTTTAACCCACTACGCCATCAGACCTTACAAAAGAAGTAGATAGTTCGAGATATATATCTCAAACATCTCTACCTCCCGAAGGCACCAGATGAGTGAGGGGTCAGTCTGCATTTTTCGTCAAGCCACTGTCAATGTGAGAGAACTCGTGTCCAGCTTATAAGCCTATACTTGCATAAACCACAAGTGAAGATAAACAATCTTTGGACAACACCCACCAGTGGGACTCGAACCCAGAAAGCACAACTACCTTCCAGTAGCCGGCATAACTAGTATGCTTTAACCCACTACGCCATCAGACCTTACAAAAGAAGTAGATAGTTCGAGATATATATCTCAAACATCTCTACCTCCCGAAGGCACCAGATGAGTGAGGGGTCAGTCTGCATTTTTCGTCAAGCCACTGTCAATGTGAGAGAACTCGTGTCCAGCTTATAAGCCTATACTTGCATAAACCACAAGTGAAGATAAACAATCTTTGGACAGCACCCACCAGTGGGACTCGAACCCAGAAAGCACAACTACCTTCCAGTAGCCGGCATAACTAGTATGCTTTAACCCACTACGCCATCAGACCTTACAAAAGAAGTAGATAGTTCGAGATATATATCTCAAACATCTCTACCTCCCGAAGGCACCAGATGAGTGAGGGGTCAGTCTGCATTTTTCGTCAAGCCACTGTCAATGTGAGAGAACTCGTGTCCAGCTTATAAGCCTATACTTGCATAAACCACAAGTGAAGATAAACAATCTTTGGACAACACCCACCAGTGGGACTCGAACCCAGAAAGCACAACTACCTTCCAGTAGCCGGCATAACTAGTATGCTTTAACCCACTACGCCATCAGACCTTACAAAAGAAGTAGATAGTTCGAGATATATATCTCAAACATCTCTACCTCCCGAAGGCACCAGATGAGTGAGGGGTCAGTCTGCATTTTTCGTCAAGCCACTGTCAATGTGAGAGAACTCGTGTCCAGCTTATAAGGTCTTTTTTTAAGGTCCAGCTTATATTTTGTAAGGTCTGATGGCGTAGTGGGTTAAAGCATACTAGTTATGCCGGCTACTGGAAGGTAGTTGTGCTTTCTGGGTTCGAGTCCCACTGGTGGGTGTTGTCCAAAGATTGTATATATATATATATATATATATATATATATATATATATATATATATATATATATATATATATATATATATATAATATATATAACACTGAGAAGGGGTCAGGATAAGGGTTTGGGATGGGACGTGGGGGAAGGAATGAATAAGACTCACTACCCATCAATTATTTCACCAATTATCGTCACCAATTATCGAACATCAATTAGCGTCTCTAATCAACTTAAGATATCAGTAAGAGTTACTACTCAACTTACGAACATCAGTAAGAGCATTACTCAACTTAAGAACATCTATATGAGTCACTACTCAAATTTTGAACATCAATAAGGCAACTATTTATGAACATCAGTAAGAGTAACTACTGAAATTATGAACATCAGTAAGATCACTACTCAACTTTAGAACATCATTAATAGTCACTACTCAGCTTAAGAACATCAATAGGAGTCACTACTAAACTTAAGAACATTAGTAAGAATCACTACTAAACTTGTGAACATCAGTAAGAATCACTACTCAGCCTAAAAACATTAGTAAGAGTCACTACTCAGCTTAAAAACGTCAGTAAGATCACTACTTAAATACATTGTACGATCTCAATATTTTACCTGATTTTTTCTATGTAGGAGAAAATAAAAAAGCCATACAATAGGTTCGAACCCGCATCCCTGGACTCCTAGGCACACACACACACACTTCCGACTGTCCCACGATAAGCTCATCATGGTTCAGTGGGCAGTGCTCAGTGCCTGGGAAATTCATTATGTGGATTCGATCACAAGAACGGCCCTCAATGTATTCTCGTAGATTCATCAAGTTCTCATGAATTCATTGTGTGCATCATCTTGAGTCACCACTCACCTTGTGCATGCAAGCGAGCCCCTTTGGCAAGCAGTGGGCTCCACACGTCTTCAAACAAATCAGTCAACTGGTTACTCTCTAAATATATATCGCTGCCATGGGTGACGCCTGAGGACAGGACAGAGCATGAGAAAATCGTTAGAGTAGGATGAGGGTTTGAACCAGCATCCTGGTTCACTCCAGAAGTGTGAGTCCGTGGATCACGTTGTGCTAAAAGTTATACAACCTGGAGTCTTCCCGAACCCCACTAGGAATCTGGAGGCATCGAGCTGGAAGCCACTCCATGTTTTACTTGCCAAACAAACTTAATTAACAGCAATGTTATTATTACAGTTGATGTGACGTTATAACACCCATGTGACGTTATAACGCTATAACGTTAACAAATAACGTTGTGGTTACGTTGAGTGTGACGTAACTACTCGTGAAACATGTGAAGCAAGAGAAATCTTGCTCACACATTGAACTATCTTTGAATAAGTGGTTCCATTTTTATTACTACAATTACTTTAAACTGATTTTGCAACTAGATAAGTTTGCACATAACTGATATTGTAATGTAATTAAATTGTAATAAAATTTAACTTACTCTTTTACTTACTATTTTGTATTGAAATTTATTTTGGAATGTTGCAATTATATGGCAGCAAAATTTTAAATTTAACAATGCAGTACAAAATATTGAACAGTGTTAACATAGAGTGAGTTGCAGCTCTTGCATCATCTGTTGGGCTTCAATATAAGAGCATCGTAAGAACGAAAGAATAAACTGCAGATGGCCTATTGGTTCATGCGAGGCAGCTCAGATTTATTCCCAACAAAACTCGCTCATATATATATATATATATATATATATATATATATATATATATATATATATATATATATATATATATATATATATATATATATATATATATATATATATATATATATATATATATATATATATATATATATATATATATATATATATATATATATATGTGTGTGTGTGTGTGTGTGTGTGTCTAACCTACGCTTAAAACAATCCATAGATTCTACGTCTATTGTGCTACTCTGAATTTGTTTCCATTAATCAACAACCCTGTTTCAAAAAACATATTTTTCAGGATCTTTCATCAATCTAAACAGATCCAATTTGAATCGAATTTTCCGTGCTCCATTTCGTGATGATATATTATTAATGTTTCCTTTGTAATACCCTGTAATCAATTTGTATTCTTAAATCATATCACCTCTTATACATCACCTTCAGAATGTAAATAAAGCTTTCTTTATCTTTCTTCATGGGAAAGTTTTTAATTCCTGGGTAAGAATGAGAAGAGTAACGTTGTTTCTCTTCAATGTACAATTTCAAATGAATTTTGTCCATTCTGTAGTCCGTTGACCAAAACTGAACTGCATAATCTGAGTCCCCTATAAAAGCCAGATTTACTACTCTCCTCAAAGCCTGTAATCTGCCTGAACCCACGTCCAAGCACTCTGGCTCCTGCCTATTTCCCTTCATTGTATGTTAATCCTTCCATTGTTGTGGGCAGGAGAGAGAGACTCACTGTGTACGATGGAGTAAGTTTACCTATTTTCTCTTATGTACGCTTACAGGATGAACATCAGCACCTGAGTTTCGCCTCCCAGTCGGCAGTCGCCTAATTCAAAGGGTCAAACCTGCTGTAGGTTTATTATTGTATTATAAGAACGTTGATACTTCTCCTTAAAATGTTTCCTAGTTTTCAGTACAAGTTCAGTGTTATAGAAATAATTTCATATATTAGGTTTCTCTATATTTCTCTTCTTTCTCTCCAAAAAGTTTCAGCTCACTGTAAATGTCTATAGTGCTGTATCTCTGATATATTGCACTTAACAACCATCTTATCATACTGGTTGCATCAGTGTTTCGTTACTTATATAATTAATATTTAATAAATCCTGTTAATTAATGTGTAAAATTTTAGTGTTGCCAAATGTATGTACATAACTTGTAAATGTTTCTCCTACACAATCATAATTATTTTATTTATTTTTTATTTTTCTAAAATTTGTATATTTGTTTATTATTGACAGCTTGATTCTCTATTTTTCATCTATACCTACATACACCTAGACCTATCCTACCTATATTACTAATAAGACCTTTATCACAAATAAGCCTGAGGAATCATTCAGAGACACTATTATTGTTCATTTGCTCATTTGATCATTCAGAGAGTTCCCCAAACTGAACGACGTAACTGCTGGAACCTCAGATATTGAAAGATGCATTCTATCCTTTTGCACAAATATCATACCAAGTAAATATCATATCAAGTAAAACCCAGATTCTGACTATTTGAAAATGTAAACACGGCTTTAACATCATTAAACTCATGGTGGTGTTGACACATCTGCTTACATCATATGATAAAGTTTCTACATTTGTTAGGTATTTGCTAAAAACATTTCTATCTGGAACTCTAGTGTAACGGAAGGTCAAGATAAACGTAACGTTACCTGAGATGGCATTGACGGCGATGGTGCTGATCTTGTTCTCTGATAAGAACACATCTGTGTATCGAGACGTCACTGTGAACTGTATGGATCCCTCTGGCACTTCTGTTAACTGGTTATTATTCAGACTCACTGTACTTAATTGATGGAGTCCGGAGAAAGTGCCTGTGGAGGGATAGAGTGGCAACTGTAATGATAGCAGACAGGCAGCTAAGGTAAGGTAATTATCAGTTCAAAGGCAGTAAGGTAGTCAGCTCCTCCCCATTTGGAAGGAACATGAGGACAGATTATGAGTTGGGATAAAAGGACGGAATGAAGAAATGATGCCCATACATGTTGTCAGTAGAGATCGAACACCAACACTGCGGGAAGCGAGGCTATCCCTGCGCCAGTTGGTCTAAGTTCAGAGATGGAAATTAATAATGTGAAGTGCACCGTTATGGGCGATAATCGTGGTAGCTTCTTACGTAATATGTGGCTTATGATTGGTCTACTGTGTGATGGAAGGAGCCTAGCGTGCTGTGGGGACTGTTACTAGAGACTTAAGGCTAGTTGTAAAGGTCCTGGTAGTTCGGATGTTGCTAAAGCTGTTTAATGTAGGTAACAATTTTGGATGTATTGTGGTGAAGGCTGAGATATGAGTGTGTGACCAGGGCTTGGTTATTAGCTTCATGAAGGCAGGGGAAATTTTGTCATATTCAAAAATAAGTTAACCAAAATATTACCGTCTCCAAAATTTATTGTATTCAATTCAAAATATAAATTAAACTTAAGAGAAAGCAAAAACAGACACTAGTTGGTACCTGGAACTATCTCGAGCATGTTAACATCGTTCAAATAGATCTCCTCAATTACGGAAGCTCCCTTGAAAGCTGTGTCTGGAACCAAACCCAGCGAATTGTTGGACAGGTCGAGGTACTTCAGACTGTGTGAGATGAGAGCTGGGAATGTGGAAATGCTGTTGGAGCTAACGTCCAGGTCCACGAGGGCTGTAAATGAGGAGAGTTCCCCCCAGGGAAACACTGCTATGTCGTTGTTTTCAAAATGCATAGATATTGCTGTGGAGGAACTGCTTGAGAGGGCACCGGTCTCCACCTCCGTCAGAACTCCGTCCGTTATATAGAACTCTTGGAAAGTGGCGCTTCCCAGGGCGTCACGCCGCAACACCGCCAAGTTGTAATTGCTCTCTATCGTCAGTTTACGGAAATTAGGAAAGGGGAAGGTTGAGCTCATGATCGTCGTCAACTGCTCCTCGCTCTCCACTTTGGAACAGTCGAGATCAAGAAAATAGGTATCCTGGTCGTTGAATGTACAGACACAGGGGGCGATGACATCCACGTCTGGGCAGGGACGATTACGTGGTTCCTGCTTGTCCTCCTCAACTGCTTGGGGATTAAATATTACCTCATTACCAAAGTATCCTCCAAATACGCCGCTAAAATACCGTCCCACAACCCCATCACCATCAGGTTCTGCCGCGCAGCTCAACGCCACCAGTAGAGAAGCAAGGAGGGTGTGGAGGAGCGGCATATCTAACAGTACCTCTGGGGCAAGTTTCGTAAGAACGTACTAACAACGACTGTGTTTATCACTCATTATATACCTCGTGAGAGTGGGGCACCTGCGTCCTTACCTGAGAGTTCTTGCGTAATCGTGTTTGTAGAACAGAGCTGCTTCTCGGCTCCGTTCTGCAAGCTGTTAGTCGTCAAACGCTCTGATTTTCTAACTGTTTGTTAATATTATATGTGCTTTTTTAAACAATGGATGGAGATAGAGTCTAAAGTTGAGCCCTTCAGTTCCCTTCCCATTGCTTACTGCGTTTATACTAGAGGTGCTTCCTTCCACCCTTAGAACCCATCTGTATCTCGTCTCCATGCTGGTCTTTTCGTTAAGTTATTGCTCAACCTCAATATTTAGTTGTAACTTGATGTGTCCAGGACGGGCCTAGACGTTGTCAGTTTTTCATCTCTTCGTGTCGTGTGGGTTGGGTTATTTGTTTCAGCAAAGTTATTGTTACTTAATCTCTGCATTCGGTCTGTCTATTGTTATTAAAACTCCTTGGTATTTTGTATTGGTCATGTCCCTTTTATCCCTTCTTTCTTCCTTTCCATCATTCTATCATTGTACTCCAATAGGTTTGTGAGACATGACTTTCCTTCTCTGATCCAGTGCTGTGCCTTGCTGTAAAATGAATTCTCTGTGTTCCATTATTTTTTTCCTTATTTTTTTCAGCATTTCGCATACATTGCTTGTTAGGGACACTTGTCTTCAGCTGAGGGGTTATGTTTGTTCCCCTTTCATGCATGTTAGTGCATGTGTCTTTCACTTCTGTATAAGGCAACACCCACATCTTTAACACACATTGTGATAAAATTTTGTTTTCGTGGGTTGCAAATATTTTTCGATTACATATGCCTCCAAAGTACAGAAAATGGGTATTGTTTCCCCTCAAACTTTGCTTTGACCTGTGCTCAGAGAAGACGTCTTGATGGTACCTGGAGGCTGCCGACTAATGAAACATGATGTCACAGCTCTGTCTGCCTCAACTTTGCCTAACTGTCTAAGTCAAAGATCAAAGGAAAGTTTGTGGGGGAATAACAGCTATTTTCTTTGGGGCACAACCAAACAGAAAATAACATTTACTACCAAAGGGCCAAAAATTTTGTTAGATTGTGTCACTGGCCGTTGTGTCCAGACATCACTGGACGCATAAGTCTGTAACTGGCTTTGTTTCCTCATACTTGTGCGTGCTTTCTACTGGGGTTTTACTTAGTTCTTACGTTACCGAGTTTAATTACCAATTTGGAAGAATGGGTGAAAGATTTTGCAAAAAATTACTATCAGGTTTAACAGTTCCTTGTGCTAGGAAGACAGCACAGTTCAGCTTAAGCCAAATGAAAGAGCTGTTTAAGGATAAATTTACATGTAGTGAAATTCGAAAGTTCTTCTTCCCACGCCCGGCCTGGACAAGATTTCCACCATCTTATACCCAGCTCCAGAGACACCACAGTGTTGAGAAGAGGGTCCCTGGGAGCGAAAAGAGGAATGTGTTGGGGTCTGGGATGGAGCCTCGGCCACAGGAGGGTGTTGGGGTCTGGGATGGAGCATCGGCCACAGGAGGGTGTTGGGGTCTGGGATGTAGCCTCTGCCAGAGGAGGGTGTTTGGGGATAGGATGGAGTCACGGCCAGAGGAAGGTATTGGGGTCTGGGATGGAGCCTCGGCTAGAGGAGGGTATTGGAGTCTGGGATGGAGCCTCGGCTAGAGGAAGGTATTGTGGTCTGGGATGGAGCCTCGGCTAGAGGAGGGTATTGGGGTCTGGGATGGAGCCTCGGCCAGAGGAAGGTATTGGGGTCTGGGATGGAGCCTCGGCCAGAGGAAGGTATTGCGGTCTGGGATGGAGCCTCGGCCAGAGGAAGGTATTGCGGTCTGGGATGGAGCCTCGGCCAGAGGAAGGTATTGGGGTCTGGGATGGAGCCTCGGCCAGCTGTTTATGATAAGCCCCACGACTCACATCTACGATAACTTCTGCAATGAACCTCGTGTTTTCATTGTGAATTTAAATAAGAACATACGTTATGTTTTGTTGCATGCTGATGCGTTGTCTGAAGGGTGGTGTGGGAGGCCATTGGTGGGGGCTAAGACAAGTGAAGCACATTTGTTCTCTTGTGGGAAGCTGCGGCTGCTGCTTGTATGTAATAGGGGTCAGATGAAACGTGGGTATATGTGTAATTGGGACCAGGTGCGGCAGCCGAGTGTGTCAGAACTGACACATAGATCATCATCTATGTGGGGGTGAGATGGCCAGGTGTTGCAGCGTGCAGCTCTGCAAGCTGCGGAAGATAAAGGTCAAAGCTGATGAGAACTTTGAATATTGAAATATGTTTACTGATTTGTAGCTCAGTCCCTGGTGCAGCAGGTCGCTGGCACCACTATACACCCACGCATACACCACCATACCCCATCATACGCCCATGCATACAACACCATACACCATCATACACCCACGCATACACCACCATACACCTACGCATACACCACTATACACCCACGCATATATCACGCTATACTCTCACACATACACCACCATACACTCAAACACACACGACCATATACCCAAATATACACAACCGTTCACCCAAACATTCACCACCCCTATACACCCACACATACACCACTATGCACCCACACATATACCACCATACACCCACACTTACACGACCATACACCCAAACTCACACCACCATACACCCAAAGATACACCACCCTGTATACTCACACATACACCACCTACACCCCACACATATACCACCATACACCCACACTTACACGACCACACACCCATTCACCAAATACAAAAAATACCCCCAAACATACATCCAGCTGCACACAACCATACACCATGAAACATGCACCATCATGCGGAGAGATGACAACACTGCGCTACTGGGAACTTGCAAGTGCATGATTAGATTATTCTAAACATCTACATAGTTTTCTCACGTACTCCAAAGATACCTTTAATGTATCAAGAGGATAGAACGTGTGTGTGTTTAGAAACTGTTAAACTTTATTTAGACATCTACATCAAGCTTTAAACAAATTCACTTGCTTTGAAACCCCCCTACTGATGTTCTCAAAGCAGGTAAAGCATCATGGTTATGCAACTTAGCAGCTCTCAAAGTTATGTATTGTAGCTCTCAAAGGAATGTATTACAGCTCTCATAGGTATGTATGGCAGCTCTCAAAGTTATGTCTGGTCGCTATCAAAATTATGTATTGCAGCTCTCAAAGATATGAAGGTCAGTTATCAAAGTTATGTATAGCAGCACTCAAAGTTATGTTTGGCAGCTCTTAAAGTTAAAAAAAAATGTTGCTCTCAGCGCCCCCATCAGCTCACATATACCTGCAATAGCTTTTAAGGACATTCAGCAAATCGAAAACATGTACGGTTCCTTTTGAGCATACCTCAAACACCATCTGCAGCTCTCAGACACAAACAACAGCTCTCTCAAACACAAACAGGAGCCTTCAAACACAAACAGCAGTACTCAAACACCATCAGCAGCGGTAAAAAAACGAAAGTTTTCAAACACATGTCACAGATTTTAAACACAAACAGCAGCTTTCAAACATAAACATCAGTTTTCAAACACAAATAGTAGCTTTCAAACACAAGCAGCATCTCTCAAACACAAACAACAGCTTTCAAACACAAACAACAGCTTTCAAACACAAACAACAGCTTTCAAACACAAACAACAGCTTCCAAACACAAGCAGCAGCTCTCAAACACAAGCAGCAGCTCTCAAACACAAACAGAAGCTCTCAAACTCAAGCAGAAGCTCTGAGTTATTTGAAGCCTGTTTTTTAGTTATTTGAGATTGACACAATTGAGGAGATCGGTGCCAGTTACCAGTACTCAAACAGTTTCTAAGATGATTCATACGTTAAAACCTTGCGTAATTAATATGACATTGAATCAATCCACTACGGTGAAAAATTTATTAACAAAGCACAAAATTTTTTAAGTTTGCATCTAGGAAGTCCAATTCATAGTTGCAAAATGTCTAAATTGGACCAACGGGTCATGAATAAGTTTGAAGGTGAAACAATATAAAAAATAGTGTTCAAACAGGACAGGAATCTAGTTGTATATTCGCACACGTGTGAAAGTTGGAGAGAGAGAGAGAATTAAAATCTAGTGTGCGCTTTTGCCCTTCATGTATTTAAAACATTTTTGTAACTTCAGAGACTGATTCTTTTGATGCGATAAATTAAATGCATGGAAGTGCTTAAATTCTCTGTATCCACAATCCCTTCTAACCCATATTCACCTTTATATGCCACATGTTCATTAGTGATCAGCTTATATAAGGGGTGCTTATATGTGCGAACATATACCAAGTAAAGGACAATTTAAAAAAAAAATGAATACTCTCAAGATGTAAGCCATTGATGAAAAGCTGCCGCGTTCCTCACAGTGAGAGAAAACATTTCCCAGAAAAAGGCTGTGTGTAGGGCGGGCGGCTGAAGCTCCCGTTAGATAAGAAATTATTTCGGGAAACCCTGCAAAATATAGTGTAAGAAAAATGCTTCCAGCTGTTGCACCTCCACAGGAATTGTTGTATAACCTTCCGAGAAAACTTGTGAATCTTTAATGGTCGAAAAGTTAAGGTTGGCCTTCGTGGCAACTCTCTCGTCACCAAATAAATAGAGAATTGGTTTTTATTATTATCTTGAGGGTGGTCAACTGGTCTCACAAAGAAATAAAAGAACCACATCTGAAGCAAACACTTCTCAGTGTAATGTAATTTATAGAATATTTACTTAAAACCATTATAATTAAATATGTTCTCTCGCTTTGCGCAATTATGTATGTCAATATTTTTCATTCTCTATTAATTCCTCTATCCACTCTCACTTTTCATCTTCTCTATCTTCCCCCTTCACCACTTTTCTCCACGTAATATCTTCCCTCTTCTCTTTGATTATCAATATAACCATACCTGAAGGCATTACACTTCTAACAGCTCCTCTTGGGTCGAAGGCCGTCGATGACGACCTTGCTAACAAGATGGCCAATCTGCAGAGGATGGATCAGAGGATTGACTACATTGACGCTCACTACGCATTTTACCTCATCACCAGAAACTTGTCCCAACCTAGGTCAGCCTACTTTCTGAAATGTTGGACATCTTGTAATTGCTTTAAATTAGGTGAATACGACTGCTTACTGAAATCACTGTTAGGAAAAGCCCTTAAACTTTCTCTCAAGGACCTACAGAGGAAACAAACCTCTCTTTCCATCAGCAACATAAATCGCTGCACCAGCCTTTTTGTCCTCAGCAGTCTCAGATCACCTGAGGAAAGAAATCCCACCGAATTACCCCGGCCAGCTAGCGGGGGAACACGATCCCTGTTTTATACATTGCACCACTATATTTGTCGCTCTTGCTTCCCCAGCACTCCAAAGCACCCTCCTCCCCCCCAAAAAAAGTATATAAATATATATATATATCTGAAAACTCACAATCCAGAAGTGACTCGAATCCATACTGCCAGGAGCACTTTGCAACTGGTGTACAGGACCCCTTAACCACTCGACCATCACGACCGGACAAAAGATGATGGTAGCCGAGGCTAATTCCCCATCATCCCGCCGGCACTCTGATGGTAATCTTGGGCATGGTATTTTATCAAATCACCTCATTCTTTGAGGCACACGTGAGGAACACAAATGCGAACAAGCCTGAATGGTTCCCAGGCATATATACAACTGAAAACTCACACCCCAGAAGTGACTCGAACCCATACTGTCAGGAGCACTCTGCTGTCGTACAGGATCAAAAACCGCATTTGTGTTTCTCACGTGTGCCCCGAAGAATGAGGTGATTTGATAAAATACCATGCCCAAGATTACCAACCGAGTGCCGGAGGGGGGGATGGAAATAGCCTCGGCTACCATCCTTTTTTTGTCCGGTCATGTTGGTCGAGCGGTTAAGGGATCCTGTAAGTGTTTTCAGGTTACAAGAAGATTGACGGCTAGATATTTAGGTTCAAATAGAGAAATTATCTAATCCCACCCAAGACCAAGACACCTACATAAGTTATCCAGATATACTTTCGATGGAGAAACAATTCGAAAATGTTAATTCTTTGTCTCACCGTGGTCCCTGGGGAAATATTACTCTCTGTCAGTGGTCCCTGGGGAAATATTCCAAGCCGCTTGTGGTTCCCCGGTGGAGTATTTCCGGGCTGCTCCTGGTGTTACCATTATATATATATATATATATATATATATATATATATATATATATATATATATATATATATATATATATATATGTCGTACCTAGTAGCCAGAACTCACTTCTCAGCCTACTATGCAAGGCCCGATTTGCCTAATAAGCCAAGATTTCATGAATGAATTGTTTTTCGACTACCTAACCTACCTAACCTAACCTAACCTGACTTTTTCGGCTACCTAACCTAACCTAACCTATAAAGATAGGTTAGGTTAGGTTAGGTAGGGTTGGTTAGGTTCGGTCATATATCTACGTTAATTTAACTCTAATACAAAAAAAATGACCTCATACAAAATGAAATGGGTAGCTTTATCATTTCATGAGAAAAAATTAGAGAAAATATATTAATTCAGGAAAACTTGGCTTATTAGGCAAATCGGGCCTTGCAGAGAGAGAGAGAGAGAGAGAGAGAGAGAGAGAGAGAGAGAGAGAGAGAGAGAGAGAGAGAGAGAGAGAAGTCTTCACAAAAAACACGGAAATCATCGATAGATACAGCGATAGCAGGCGGCTTGATATCTGCGAGGCACTACACATTAAGAAGTCAACACCAGCAATCACCAGCCAATTAATGCACAACTATATTCTACCCACTTCAAGACTCCGCACCAATATAGAAGCATCAAGAAATATGGGCCAATAGGCCCTTTGCATTTACTTCCATTCTTCCCTTTTAACTTTACCCAATGTTTCGTGTTCTATCTTGTGTTGAAAGTTTGTTTTCACCTCATCTAAAACTGTTGTAACATATCACCTCACCCAAATGCAGGTATATAAAATGAAAAGCCATTTGAATTATAGCATACACGGGAGACATCTCCCGTCACGCAGGGTGCAGTCGCACCTCCACAGATCTCCAGTATCAGCTCTTGATACTGGTAATGGCTCAAAAGGGCCACCACTTACGGGCTATTCATGCCCGTGCCACCTTTTGGGTGGCTTAATCTTTATCAATCAATCAATCGAATTATAGCATAGTAAGAAATCTGTTTTAGTGTTTGCATGTTATAGTTGTGTGTGTGTGTAAACTAAAGTCTTTGAAAATGTAATAAGTTATTACGAAACGCGTTCAAGTGTCGCGTCAGACTAGAAATAAAAATGAATTTTGGAGAACTGATTTTTCAATTACCATCGACAGTGAAAAGAACCATAAGAAATATTGAGAAAAATCGTGTTAGAATTATTAATCTTACTTTTTCGGTCATATATATATATATATATATATATATATATATATATATATATATATATATATATATATATATATATATATATATATATATATATATATATATATATATATATTCTCCCATAGAAGACGTGGCGCAGTGGAATTTTCCGTCAATATGAAACGAGATATCATTGCCACATAGCGCTATAAATTCACCAGCTATTCTGTTGGGAATCATTCTTAAATACAGTAATCTTTAGACTTATTACATCATAAAAACATATCATTTGAAATAACTTAATTATTAGTATCAAAATAGAGTAAATGTGACCCTTCTATCACTTACTGACATCTGGACAAGGAGAGCCAGGCGTCGGTGGTGAAGGAAGTCAGCCATTGTTAGACCAGAGTTAATTTTTCCTTGGACGAGTGTTATGGAGATCAAATTAGTGCTTCTACCATCATCAATACGCAGTCAACAACCACAAGAGAAGTGTCTTTCCGAAATCTTATATAAGTCATTATTGGCCAGTAACATTAGGTAGATATGATTAATTCCGGTTAGTACATGAGCTAACGACTCAACCCAGGTAATTAATCCTTGGTCCTTATCTAATAATGTAACAAATGTTTCATCTAATATAGCTGTCATATATTAGGATTCCGGTTTTTCAGCTAGTGCCCTTTTGACAGGAACATAGAAGAGGAAACAAGAATTAATCTTGGTACATCAGTTACTTGGGTGTTGGAAGCTAGCCTCGCACGAGGATTATTTGGTGTCTACATCCTAGTTATACCTGGTGGACTAGGCCTACCATACAATAAGATAAAGCACCTCAATTTATTTACTAATAAATGTAGTTTAATACTGTAGTTTGATTGGATTGACTTATATAAATTTAATATAAACCCCCCTAATGTGTAAGAATCGATTTGTGAGGAATATTGCAGAAATACAGTCCGCTAAACATCATACAAATTGCTATCGAAATATAGAAATTTACGTAAATATAAATTCTATATAAATTCATATAAATTAAATACATATAAATCTCACAGATCGGTTCCCACTGTTTGGGGGGGGGGGGGTTGGTCGAAAGAAAAAGACGTACGTCGTCGCTCCAGAAGAAGAAAGATTTATGTGGCTGATGGAGAAGAATTTGTGAGATGCTACATGAGTAACGTGTGAGGAAGCTGTTGCAGGACGACTTGTGATGTATCTATTGAAAAGCAGTTAGGGTGTGTACTCACGACAATGGGCCAGTTCTGAGCCCAGTCCCCAATAATATGACGTTGAGCCCCTTCTCTATATTTAAGTTCATCACTGGGTGACTCTCCAGTGTGCGCTCCGTTGGTGTAAGTAGTAGAGGCGGTGGAAAGTTTAGTAGGGCAGTAGTTTTTTTCATTGTTTACATCATCAGTGTCTCTCTGACGAGGTGAAAGCCCAGGGTAAATTGAAAGACATATGAGAGATAGTTATTGAACCTCTGATTATGTATATATTTATGTATTTTTAATTTCCTTCTCACCTTTTTGTCATTTTTTTCCAAATGGTGTTTGCATCGTATAAAAAAGTTTTCCTACATGCAATAATGGCATCAGCTCTCAACCAGTTTTTAGGCCTTGATATGGCATCAAGGGAATACTTTGCAACATTCGATTATATCTTCCTTTAAACCTATTAAAACATCGTTGGAACACTTTCCTTGACCATTCAAATTTATGTAAATTATATATTGAGAGATGATGGTGGGCCTTCCCTGTTTAGCATATTGATTAAACTGAAATTTTTGAGCCACTGAATATTAACAGCGTCATTAAAGAATGCAAAGAAAAGGAATTATGGATTGCGTTTAGGAAGACTCATCTGCGTATGTTTGGTGTAGGTAAGACCCGAGGCATGAGTGAGGGGAGGCGAGGGGGAGGGGGATGGGAGGAGGGGGTCTTGGCCTACCACTGATGAGAGACTTAGGCCATGAGTGAAGACTTAATTAGAAAGACACTTTTTTTTAACTATGTCTAGAGTCTCTAGGACTTGTGCTAATTTTCCCAGTGAAACTGCATACTAAGAGCTATACTAAGATACTAAGGGCTCTTATCCTACATTCGATCATTTGAAGCCTGACCATAGAAACTAATTTATTTTATGAGCCTATTATAAAAACTAAGAATTAACTAAAATTATTTATTAGTAAATATCAAGTAGGGAAATGGATGAACCAGGTGCCCATAGTGTGCTAAAGCTCTCATATGGTCGGTTGACTTGATTTCTCGTGCATATGCAATGTTGAGCAAACATGTTCCTAATGCATGTCAGTCCAGGAATGTATGAACGCTGATGAAGTAACGGTCATGAGAAAGGCATGTGATAATTTCCACACACACACACACAAACACACACACACACACAAACACACACACACACAAACACACACACACACACACACACACACACACACACACACACACACACACACACACACACACACATACACACACACACACACACATACACACACACACACACACACACACACACACACACACACACACACACATACACACAAACACACACACACACACACACACACACACACACACACACACACACACACACACACACACACACACACACACACACACACACACACACACACACACTACAGGAAAGGGGACTGCAGGAGGATAAGGGACTATCTGGGAGAAGTGCAGTGGGAGGAAGAAATTAGAGGAAAATCAGTCCAAAATATGATGGACCTAGTCAAACGGAAATGGCAGGAGGCCGAAGAGAGAATTATGCCAACAGTAAAGAGAAAAACAAGAGGGAATATAATAACCCATGGTTTAATAGACAGTGTCAGGAAGCAAAAATGAGAAGCAGGCGGGAGTGGAGGAAGTACAGAAGACAAAGGACAGAGGACAACAGGATCAGATGCAACAGAGCTAGGAACGATTACATTAACATAAGACGAATATCGGAAAGGAACTATGAGAACGATATTGTGATCAAAGAGAAAAAGCAACCTAAATTACTACACAGTCACATAAGAAGAAAAATGTCGGTGAACGACCAAGTGACAAGACTAAGGAAAACAGGGGGGGGGGGGGGCATATACTGAAAGTGACAAGGAAATCTGCTAGGCACTGAATGCCAGTTTCCATGGAGTGTTCACTACCGAGCCTGAGCAGCTCCCATTGTTGGAAGACATTACCCTAGATGGAAGACTGTCATCATGGAAGACTATATCTGTCATCAGATATAGAGGTGACAGCAGGGGAGGTAATGAGACAGTTGACAACACTGGATGCAAATAGAGCGGTTGGACTAGACAAAGTATCACCGTGGAGAGGGGGAGAAAATAGTAGTAATAGTACTAGTAGAAACAGTTGATTGACAGTGAGAGGCGGGCCAGAAGAGCAGAGCTCAACCCCCGCAAGCACAACTAGGTGAATACACCTGCAGTAGTGGCTCCGAGAATTGACACTGTCCACTGATCTCACGAAGCACTGCCATTCCCGGGGGATTAGAGTGACCATCACGGTGAATTCAAGAGGTTCTTTAATAGCACAAATCTACGAAGATATCTGGATTAAGGTTTATCATGAGCTCTCCGTCGGAGCAGGTGGTGCGGTCATCAATAAGGGCGAGGATGGGGCTGTTCATCATGATCCAGGCGATGTCACAGCCGCAGGTCAAGGGATTGTCTGGAAAAAAAATGTAATTCCAGTTATCTGCAAAGCACGGATAACATAACAGACAGTTTGTAAACGTTGAATGACAGGGAGGAAGGGAATTATCAGTGGAAAAGGCCAAGTCATTACGACTATTTAGTACTGGGAAAGGGGTCAGGATAAGGCTTTGGGATGGGATGGAATGGTGCCCAACCACTTGGGCGGTCAGGGATTGAACGCTGACCTGCATGAAGCGTTATCCTATGTTAGCACTGAGAGTTGTGGATTTAATAAGCTTGTTGAAACGGTGGGTACTGGAAAGAGGCGGGAGTCTTCACTGACCTTGGAGATGCAGGCGAGCACCGAGCTCAAGCAACGGCTTCCACACCTCTTCCTTCAACTCCTCAAGCTCGTTGCTATCCAGGAACAAGTCGCCGCCGTTTGTGACACCTGATAATGTAACATAGTTCAATTACATTATATTCCATTCTTATATGAACAATGAGTTAGGTTCAGCGTTGCTCACCCAAATTCAAAATTTTGCTTGAAGTTTTTTGTAATTGTTTGAGGATCAAATAGGCTATCCAAGTTGCTAAAAATCACCAGTTAAGATAATCCAAATAATCTTTATCTCCTCAGTTCTTTCCATCCACTTAGAGCAAATACCTTAATGCATGACAATGATTAGCTTAAAATAAATTACTAGCAGACATAATTCGATATGATAATCCAATGGCACATTGATTTGGTTTGGTGTTGGGCTTAAGGTCTAATAACCTATGGAAGGTAATTAAAGTGAACCACAATTATTTACCGACCGAACAGCAAGGGCACTTTAGTCCTGAAAATTGTCCCCAGGACTAAATTAAACTTTCTGTCTATATTCACCGAGAAGCGGGTTATATCTCTCAGCGTATACAATATACCTCTGTAGTAGGTACAGCTAATAATAAAACATTATTGGAATAAAATAAACGAATAACATTACAGAAACTTGAAACGTTTGTGGGTGTTACTTGCAATTATCTGATAACTATTCTAAAAGTTGAGAGAATAGTTTAAAGTATGAAATACTCTTTTTTGTAAAATACAACTCATCTTTGACTGAAATAGCTCATCTAGGGACCGAGATGTGCACGTACAAAATACGGACTGAAAATGAAATATAATAGCCACCTTTTTCCATAATGAAAAAAATTAAAATGTGCAAATATCAGAAATAACAATTGAAGATTACAACACAGCCTAATCTATCCCAGTCCTAAGCTAACCAATCTATGCCTGTCCTGCCACATATAAATAATATGTTAGGCATAAAGATGCATATATTTTGCTGATATGTTAGAATTGATCAAGCATAGGTTAGGTTAGATCTAAGAATAGTGAGGTCAGGACCAAGATAGGTTAGACTAGGTGGATTCCTTCGTGTGCATTTTCATTTTCTTAAATCGGTCATAGGTGGGCTATGTTTTTCCCGTGACAATCCATACCATGTCATATACGTCTCGTTCGTTATATAGACCATTATTTTACTGGACGATATATTGGTATAACAAGAAAAAAAAAGCTTCTCACCTGTTATGGCGTTGGCAGCGACGTTTCTGATGTTGTTGTCAGAGAGATGAACCTCAGTAAAACGAGAAACAGTTGTGAACTGTATGGCTCCCTCTGGTACTGAAGACACCTCGTTACTATTCACACTCACTATTCTCAAGTAATGCAGTCCGGAGAAAGTCCCTGTGTGGAAAGATTAAGTATTATCTGAAGAAAAAAAAAAATGGAAAAATAACCGTAAGAAGGACTTTTAAAGAAAGCAGGTGAGATACAGCAGGGGTGGCATAGTGTAACGATTGTCATTTTAGAAGTATTTGTTTAGTTTTAATATTATTGCCATTGTGTTTGAAATGAAATGAGTTTAACTACTGATGTTAGCAGTTTGATTGTCCCAAAAATTATTTGATCTAGAAATCTGTTGATGGAGGTAATATGTCTATTTAATTTTGACTTCTCTAGAAGCAACACAAATGATCTTGAGCTCATATTCATTAGGGCGGATTTAGCTTGGCTTTATAACTTGAAAATGGTACATAAGGAGACACGAGTGGCTGAGCCAGAGCAGGAGAGAGAGGTCCAGGACATGAGTGGACGAGGTTGACGTCCTCGCTGTGGTGGAGACGAACACAAGAGCTAAGCACCATATAGAAATTGAATTGAGTAGTGTCTATGACCTGAGAAGTTTTCTCTACCATATGACGTCGCTACTTCTTAAGCAAATATAAAGAAATCCAACCTAATCTGGGCTAGCGTAACGTAACGAAACTTAACCTTACCCAACCAAACCTAACGTAACGTAAGCCAACCTAACTTAACCTTACCTAACCTAGCCTAACTTAACCTAAGCAAACCAAACCAAAATAAAAGATAAAATTATGTATTTAAAACTATGGTACAGAAGGTGTGAGACGTCACTATGACGTCACAATGTTATCCCAGTTTTGTGTTAAGACTTCACTGATGTAGCTCGGTGCGTCGTTTGTTGTGAGGTTCAACAGTGGGTGAGTCAAGAATGTTTCTATGTTCTGCATTTTTATATCTTGCCAGTAATGAAAATATATGACCCAGTGGGCACGATATCCAAGAGCAGCGCCAGTTCGCTTCGGAATCAACGTCATCAACGCCAATTTAACGTTGACGACGTTGATTCGACACCGAACTGACGCCGCTCCTGCATATTGTGTTGTGTTTGTTCATTGATTAGGAAAGATATTAATATTTTCATTACAAATGAGTGCGTGACATTTAATATTTTCCTCGTATATTGTATTTATTTCTGTGTTTATTTGACCCTTATACTGTGTCACACTTGTAACACAGTATAGGGCTCTACCCTCCCTGAACTTGTATTCGGGGAGGGAAGAGTATTCAGATCGAATATTCAAGTATTGAAGAATATTCAAAATATTCAGGATTTCTCTCCCCTTTTGGAATAAGTGAAAATTTCTCTTATAATACATTTCCTTTATTATTTCCCTTCGGTACTTTTGTTTCATTCTCCCTTCCAATTACGCCTTACTAGGCTGCCGTATGGGTGTGGTGGAGGCTGTTGGGTGTGGGTGTGGTGGAGGCTGTTGGGTGTGGGTGTGGTGGAGGCTGTTGGGTGTGGGTGTGGTGGAGGCTGTTGGGTGTGGGTGTGGTGGAGGCTGTTGGGTGTGGGTGTGATGGAGGCTGTTGGGTGTGGGTGTGGTGGAGGCTGTTGGGTGTGGGTGTGGTGGAGGCTGTTGGGTGTGGGAGTGGTGGAGGCTGTTGGGTGTGGGTGTTATAATTAAAAATTAAGCGTAACTACAATAATCCTATTGGCACGTAATTGGCATATCCTATTTATATACATTAAAGCTCATTCATATGAATGTCTAACCTACACTTGAAACTATCCAATGATCACTATTATGTTGGCCAGTAATTTGTTTCATAAGTCAACATACCATTTTCCAAACCAGTATTTACCAAGGTCATTTTTATTCTAAACTTATTAATTAACAACCGTTGTTTAGCTTTCTATTTTGAGTAGATAAACTTAAAACCTGATTTATATCCATTTTGTTAGACCGCTTCATCTATCTATATTATTCACTAATGTCGCTTATTATTTGTCTTTACAGACCTTGAGGTAAAATGCCTGTTAGAAATTTGAATAATTTTTTGGCTTGTGATTTCAAAGTTATTCTAGAGTCTATACACTAAAAGGAAAATGTATAGATGTATTTGCGGCGAGGTGGTGGCTGACAGGTACGGTCACCATGGCCTACTCTGCCAAAGCACAGGGGAATGGCACTCGAGGCACAGTGAAGTTAACGACATCATCAAGAGGAGCCTCACCACAGCTGGATGCCCAGCTGAAAGAGAGCCCCGTTACCTAACGCCCCGTAACTCTGTTGCTCTTATTGACCGCCCGGATGGTATCACTGTGAACGCCTGGAAGAATAACAAGCAGTTAGTATGGGACTACACGTGCGTATCAACCCTGGCTAACACCTACATTGACTTCAGTATTGCACAACCAGGTGACGCTGCCACTCACAGGGTATCAGCCAAATCCCGTAAGTGCAGAGAATTGGATCACCACTATAATTTTGTTCCCATTGCTTCTGAGGCACTCGGCGTCTGGGGTAAGAGTGCCACCAGTTTGTTGAAGGAACTGGGTTCTAGGCTCATTGAAACAACAAGAGACCCTAGAGCAACCAGCTTCCTTTTCCAGCGCCTCAGCGTGGCGATACAGAGGGGAAATGCGCACTGCACTGAGGGTTCCTGCCCGCCATCTGAGGAGCTGGAGGAACTCGACAACTTATGATAATCATCTTTGTACCCTATATGTAACTCATTTTTTGTAGTATGTTTAAACATTGTTTAAACTTTAAACAAAGTTTATATAAAACATACACACACACACACACACACACACACACACACACACACACACACACACACACACACACACACATACATATATATATATATATATATATATATATATATATATATATATATATATATATATATATATATATATGTATATGTATATATACAAAAATATACAGTAAAATGGGTAATACCTGGAAGTATCTCCAGCATGTTGACATCGTTGAGGTAGATTTCCTCCAGTAAGGGAGTTTCCCTGAAAGCTATGCTAGGAACCAGACCCAGCGAGTTGTTGGACAGGTCGAGGTACTTCAGACTGTCAGATATGAGAGCTGGGAATGTGGAGATGCTGTTGTCGCTAACGTCCAGGTCCACGAGGGCTGTAAATAACGAGAGCTCCCCCCAGGGAAACACTGCTATGTCGTTGCCTTCAAAATGCATAGATATTGCTGTGGAGGAACTGCCTGAGAGGGCACCGGTCTCCACCTCCGTCAGAGCTCCGCCCGTTATATAGAATTCTTGGAAAGTGATGTTGGCCAGGACACCACGGCGCAACACCATCACGTTCGGGTTGCTGTCTATCGTCAGGTTGCGGAAGTGTACAAACGGGAAGGGTGATCCTCATGATCGTCGCCAGCTGCTCCTCGCTCTCCACTTCGGAGCAATCCAGATCGATGACAAAATTGTCTTCGTCGTGGACAGTACAGGAGCAGGGACTGAGATCTGCGTCGTTAGGGCAGGGACGCGCCTGCGCCTCAACGTTCACTTGCAATTCATCACTGGCAAATCCACCTACGGCGTCACTGAAGTATCCACCAACTATGTGGTCAAAATAGCTTCTGGCGGCAGCATCACCCTCAGTATTGGTGACAGAGCTTCAGCACCAGCAAGAGAGAAGCTATGAGGGTGTGGACGAGCTCCATGTTTATGGCACCGGAGACGCGAGCGCTGAGACCACCATTAGACACACTGATAATGGCGTCCGTGATTATCACTCTTTATACTGATTGCAAATGTGCGCTCGTGTGTGTGTGTGTGTGTGTGTGTGTGTGTGTGTGTGTGTTTGTGTGTGTGTTAAGAGAGAAATATTTTAAATAATGAACATAATAATAATAAAATTAATATATTGCTAATCATAAACATCTGAATAATTATTATAATAAATTCATAATATGCAAATAATAATAATAATAATAATAATAATAATAATAATAATAATAATAATAATAATTATTATTATTATTATAATAATAATAATAATAATAATAATAATAATAATAATAATAATAATAATAATAATAGCAATAATAATAAAACAAAAATAATAAATGAGTTGGAGCCTCAGAAGGCCAGCTTCAATTGGATTCGAACCAGCACCCTGGGCACTTCCAAAGACACGCCCTAAACATCAGGGGGCCGAGTGTTGCACATCACGCACGCCAGAGAAGCACCTTCGTGGTGTTGGAGGACGGCTGAGGAACTCTCTTAAGACGTCTCAGATGCTGGAGCAGGAAGATGCTCGGTGGCTCTCTACTCTCCCACAGAGCCACACCATGAGGGAGAGTGAGCCACACCATGAGGTGAGGGAAGCTGGAAGGGAAAGGGCAGCGAATGGAGTGGGTATAGGACAGGGGAGTTGATGGAGGCAGGAAAAGGTAGGATTGTTGAGGAGGATTGTGAGAAGGGAGAGGGTTGTTAGTGGTGGTAGGAAAAGGTGTTGTAAGACTGTTTAAAAGGTTTGGTGATGGGAGAGTGAGGGGAGGGGGGGGGGGGAAGGGGAGTGGTTGAGAAGATTGTGGGATTAGGGAGAGGGGGAGGGAGGAGGGGAGAGTTGGAGCCTCGACCAGCTGTCTTAGATAAGGTTCTTGATGAACAACAGCACTAACGTGGTAATGAAGGCGGTGTTGGCATTCGTTAAGTGGTACTATTGCTCCTTGTTGGGATAACTGGTGGTAGTGTGTGGTGGTGGCTGGTGGTAGTGTGTGGTGGTGGCTGGTGGTAGTGTGTGGTGGTGGCTGGTGGTAGTGTGTGGTGGTGGCTGGTGGTAGAGTGTGGTGGTAGTGTGTGGTGGTGGCTGGTGGTAGTGTGTGGTGGTGGCTAGTGGTAGTGTGTGGTGGTGGCTGGTGGTAGTGTGTGGTGGTGGCTGGTGGTAGTGTGTGGTGGTGGCTGGTGGTAGTGTGTGGTAGTGGCTGGTGGTAGTGTGTGGTGGTGGCTGGTGGTAGTGTGTGGTGGTGGCTGGTGGTAGTGTGTGGTGGTGGCTGGTGGTAGTGTGTGGTGGTGGCTGGTGGTAGTGTGTGGTGGTGGCTGGTGGTAGTGTGTGGTGGTGGCTGGTGGTAGTGTGTGGTGGTGGCTGGTGGTAGTGTGTGGTGGTGGCTGGTGGTAGTGTGTGGTGGTGGCTGGTGGTAGTGTGTGGTGGTGGCTGGTGGTAGTGTGTGGTGGTGGCTGGTGGTAGTGTGTGGTGGTGGCTGGTGGTAGTGTGTGGTGGTGGCTGGTGGTAGTGTGTGGTGGTAGTGTGTGGTGGTGGCTGGTGGTAGTGTGTGGTGGTGGCTGGTGGTAGTGTGTGGTGGTAACTGGTGGTAGTGTGTGGTGGTGGCTGGTGGGAGTGAGAGGTGGTGGGTGGTAGTAGTGTGTGGTGGTGGCTGGTGGCAGTGTGTTGTGGAGACTGGTGGTAGTGTGTGGTGGTGGCTGGTGGTAGTGTGTGGTGGTGGCTGGTGGTAGTGTGTGGTGGTGGCTGGTGGCAGTGTGTTGTGGAGACTGGTGGTAGTGTGTGGTGGTGGCTGGTGGTAGTGTGTGGTGGTGGCTGGTGGTAGTGTGTGGTGGTGGCTGGTGGCAGTGTGTTGTGGTGACTGGTGGTAGTGTGTGGTGGTGGCTGGTGGCTGGTGGTACGTTGGTGGCTGGTGGCTGGTGGTACGTTGGTGGCTGGTAATTGCATGTGGTGGTGGCTAGTGGTAGTGTGTGGAGGTGCAGTCCCAGGAGCATACTTGGCTGTAATAATTGATCACATTCAGTCCTCTGGATAAAATCAAATATAATTAGGCTAGAAATGTAGTCTCACAAGTGTTAGCAGGAAATGAAGCATCTAAAGACTTCCCATCCCTGCAACTCTAATACGGGACATCCGTCCTGTACAAACTGAAGCACAAATGTGTCAACTAATAACAACTAACATCAAAGTTATCTAATAATTCTGAGGAGGACTATCAGTGTTAGTGAACTCAGACCCGTGTTTCACCCACCCACCCTGGAACTATGTCGGAAAAAAAACGACCTCCTGTAATAATTTTAGTTATAATATGCAGATTGTCGCTGCTGTTCTTGTACTAACCTATTAATCAATACTAACACAAATTAATATAATAACTCGTTCATAGAAAGCATTATTATAGTGGAATTTTCCCTTAAAACGTGGGATATATTATTGCCACGCCATTAAAATATCTAAATTTAATGCAAATCAATACCTTGTGGTCACCTGGGAATTAATCGTCAGCAACCAGTCGCCACGAGGAAACATGCGCCATAGCCACGAGGCCCGTACCTGACAGACTGCTCACGTGTCTTAATATCCAGACTGAAGTCTTCAGTCAGATAAGACTATCAGTTATTAAACTAATCTCATTCAGATTAATAAACTAACACTTAGTATAATTTTTCCTATTAATCGAAAATTCTCGATTGCTAGGCTAATATAATTAATTAACCGACCAAATTTTGTTGAGATATGACATTTGGGAGAATTTAAATCCATACAGTCCACTAAGCTATAGAAAGAAATAATAAATAACTCAATTATTTACCATAAATAAAATGGCATTAAATTAATCAATTAATTATATATTAAAATAAATTAATACATATCCTACGAGTCAGAATTCCCCACACTGTTTCTCCTTGTCTCATCCTCCCTCTTCTTGTCTTTCTCTGCCTCTCCTTGTCTCACCCTCTTTCTCCTTGTCTGACTCTGCCCCTCTTTGACTCGACCTGCCTCTCCTTTCTCTCTCTCTCTCTCTTCCTCTCCTTGCTCTCTGGGACAATTATTTATCCCGTCCCTTCATCTCAACGCCTATCCTGTCCTCAGATATCCCTTCCGAATGCTATATAGTCATACTGGTTTACTGATGGCTCCTTATAATGTTCTTCGTTCCTGTTCATCTTCACCTGTTACCGCCCGTGTTGTCGTCTGTGTTTGAAGGACACATGACCAAGTGTGGCGTCTTTATTAATTGTGTTCTTTGCTATGCTTTTGTGTCTGCATGCTATGGTGCGTATTATTTACTATGTGTGCCTGCAGCATCTAGCTGTTGGCTCTTGGACCCCTTCCTAACCGTCGGGTGTCTAATGTATTGACTCTCAATCTGATTTTGTAATTTTGTTTTGGCTCATTTGTTTCTGCCTCGACCAGGAATCGAATTCGGACCCTTTGGGTTAGCTGTGACTTCCGAACGTTGTTTGCTCGACTCCGAGGACCTGTTCTCGTGTGTGTTTGTCTATGTGTGTGTGTGTGTGTGTGTGTGTGTGTGTGTGTGTGTGTGTGTGTGTGTGTGTGTGTGTGTGTGTGTGTGTGTGTGTGTGTGTGTGTGTGTGTGTTTGTGACTATCTGCATCTGCATGACTGGGTGTGACTAATGGTGTTTGTGTATGCATTATTTTCACTTGTGTTGAGGCTCGAGATGACTTAGTTTGGTTTGTGTTTCACGACCTATCTTTCTCTCCTCGTCTGCTCCATCTAAGACTTTTTCCAAGAAGTTTTAAGTTACCGTTTGTGTCTGTCAGGTGGAGTCACTCATCAGAGAGAGTGTGTGTCACACAGGAAAGCGCGTCTGGCTGGATTAATCAGAAGGTGAGTTGGTAATCTTAGGTAAGGACCCGTAAGTGGATCTCCGTGAATACATTTTTATTTCAGGAATGATGTATCAAATGCAGCGAATCTTCGCTTTATGACTATTGCAGACACGAAAAAAAGGAATATAAATTACCAGAATTCAAAGCAGCAGTCTTGATGACTTTTCATCCAGAATTGGAGTAAAAATTTACGGTTAATCGTTAAGGCAGTTTCGATGCTTCAGAGATGGGTTGCATTTTGCTATTGTAAGCAAAACGCTTTTCAAGGAACAGAACACATCTTTAACCAGTTCTGAGAACACGGATTAGGTTGATTGGTCTGACAATCTTATTTGCAAAGCTTATTATCAATATTTCAGACGCCTTGTAATTTATTTTTTTACGGAAACACACAGGTAAAAAAACGAATGAATTGTAAACTCTATGACGACAGTGAGAGAAAAAAAACAAGTCAGAAACAATCTTACGTGGAAAACCATCCGTAATTCTTCTTTGCTTTTTCAATTTTTGGGAATTTTATTAAGATGTGTTTTCTTTGCAAACTTCATAATAATCTTTCACTTCGCCACTGGGTGACCTTGAGTTATTCTTGCGAGGCTCAGTCTGACCAACACTCACGATACTAATACAAACAAGAGTGAGAGAAGATATGATCGAAACATTCAAGATTATCATTATGACTGACGGAGCAGACAAAACATTCAAAAGCCGTATGAGCAGAAATAGAATTCATGGGTGGAAGCCAGACATAGGATGAGAGGAAGTACCACACTGTTAAGAACAAATAGTACGCAGATCCAGAAAATGGGGACCTAGCAGCTGAAGCTAGAATTTTGGCAGCCTAAAATGGCTAGCACAACTAAGAGAATTCTATCACAAGATCTTCAGGTATTATACCCCCATGCATGGATAACGCAGCAATACTTGGCATTCACAAATAAAATAATGACAAAAATAATAAATAACTAATCATTTCCTTGTTAGAAAATAAAAAAAATAAATCAGAAAACGTGTCTGAGTGGCGAGCTTAGCCATCCAACGCCCAGCTGGAAAATCTGGTTACATTACAAATAGTCGTAACTCAGGCAGCCGCTCTACAGATTTACACCCTTCCCTGCAACTCCCTCTCCTCTTAATATTTAGTGGCCGTAATATTAACTCGTAAACTTACAATATAAAAGTGAGAATTTATGAAGGAATATAGCCTCGCCTGACGTCAGGAGAGCTGCCCTGGTAAATTACCAGTGATAGTTTGAGAATGACAGGCTCTTAATGTGCGTTGTAAACCCCGCTTCTGGACGGATGTGTATAATGAAAACACACACGCTCAGTCTGTGTAGTTGTTTGTAGATGTTTATACGCATACTTAGGACTACTTTTATTATGCAGTATTCAAAGCTCATTGCTATTATATCCAGAACTCCTTCTATCTTTGTAAAATAAAATATCCGTCTGTATGTCTGTGTGTTCGTACAGAGTATTAAGACCAGACGCTTGGGGCTAGCCTCCCCCAACATTCCAACCTGAAATATGGATGGTACGGGAATTACAGAGCCGAGGAGAGGGAATGTACTCCTGGACGGAGGACCTGGCACCAGCAAGAATGACAGAGGGCGGAAGGGTCCTACCATCAAAGGTAATCTTCACAACCCGAAGGGGCTGACGGCGACGACCACGAGGGGGACGAGTAAACGTGTCTACCTGGAGGACAGAATGGCCCTGGGTCTCAAGGATATGCCGAATATCATCGTGGCAGTCCTGTAGATTCCGAACACCGGTTGCAACATGGGGCGGGAGGAGAATAGTGCCAACACTGGCATTCAACCGAGCGTTCTTGGAGAGCCGAACAGGGATCTCGCTAAGGCAGGATAAGGAGTCCAAGCGGGAAGCTGCATCCTGAGAAGGAGCAGCAACGACACGTGTACTGAGACGGGTGGGATTGAAGGTAATAGAGGCATCCACGGGATCAACAAGGTGCCTATGAAGGGAGAAATCGTCAAGAGGTGCAGAATCAAGTGAGAGGAGATCAAAGTATTTGTCCCACGAAGCGGGACCAAACAAGGCTTGCCACGCATCAGTATGGGAAGGAATCGAGCGAGTGCGGCCGTGTCGAGGACGGCGTTAAGAACCCCCAGAAAGAGAGGGGTTAAAAGGCGCAGTAGTCACAACGAGAGACTGAGCCGTGCCAGGGGATAAGATAGTCACCACTGGGGGCTTGGGGTTCGACCCAACCACAGAGGAGGGAGGGGAGCCGAGGGGAGTAGTCAAGAGGGTCAGAGGAGGAGCAAGGTCGGGGCCCAATGCAGCGGATGCTACAGAGCCCGGTCTTCCAACACAGACCGACTCAAGGGCTTGGTCGCCCACCCTACGAGCCTGAGAAGGTAAAAGAGGAACAGAATTCGACATTAAAGAGTACGAAAGAAAAACATTCATTCACAATGTGCCCCACACCCACCATGGAGCCACAATTAGAGGCAGGACACCCAACAAGAAGCTATCGCCGATCTTACCGGGGACTCTTAGGGGTGCGTCGTGAGTACACGTCCCACAAACGCCACCTTAAGAACCATAAGTCCGTCGAGATCGGGTTCAGTGACGAAAGGAGGATTGACAATAAAAGGTTCCCCTCGCTCGTCAGGTACTACAGTTCTACGGGTGCAAGAGTATGCCTCCTCAAACACCCGGGCGTCAAAATAGTAGAAGTCCAAAGGAATAACCAAAACAAGCAAAAGGTCGGCAGGAAACGGCAAGCAGACAGGAGAAGAGGGGGGAGAAAAACGAAACAGAAGGAAAAGGAAAAGTCGATCAGCACAATTAGAGAGGACAGCAGCAGGAGCACAAGGCCACAAAAGGACAGAGGACTGTCCCAAGGGGCATCACACTCCGGCAGGCGCCCACAATGCCCACCTCACGGCAACAACAAACTGAACAGGGAGGACGGGACAGACTCATTAAGATGGTCATAACTCACCTCATCTTCTAAGGACAAAACACACCGAAAATCCAAGCCAAAAATCATAAAAGTGTAATTTATCAATGATAAAATTTTGGACGAATATTGTGGGATCGTACTCACGTCTTTGACCTTTTCTGAATATTTTCTCACAACGAGTAAATTCGAAATTGTAGTGAACATGTACAATATTTGTCTTACATTTCCAAACTAAATTAATATACTAATCAAACATCTTTAATTATATGTCAGTTGCCTTAAAAGGCGTCATACAGCTATATATATATATATAATGTATTTTTCTGATAGTTACTTCCTATATGCTATAAGAGCTCAGTATTTGTCAAATGTTATATATAAAAAAAATAACAATAATGTATCAATGTTAAATATTCGTGGCCTATAAATATTTTCATAGGGGTTTATACTAAATCAAACAAAAAACTTAACCAAAAAATCACATAATTATAAAAAAATGAGCCACCTACACAACTATGTAAATCTAGATTTGCACAACTATGCAAATTGTTATGCGTAACTGAACTATACATACAAAAGATAATATAAACTACTTACTAATGAAAATATATGAGAAATCCCACTGGCGCTCCCAGGAGCTATGTAATTTTCTCACTGATACACACACACACATTATAAATATTATATATATATATATATATATATATATATATATATATATATATATATATATATATATATATATATATATATATATATATATATATATATATATATATATATATATAATCACTTTAGCGTGTTTAATCTGTGTGAATGTATACATATCATATCAATATTTATCGAAATTTATCATATCAATTTCATATCGAAACCTACATATCAAACAAAGTACCAATTCACTTATGCTGACATAAAATATTTGAGCTTACCTTGGCACAAATATGATTTCCAAAACATGTAGCTTTTTCAGCTCAACATAAAAAAGTTTTTAATTTCTGATCATTCAAATATATTTCACACCCTTTTGCAATAACCATAACCCCGCCCCCCCCGTTAAAAATACGTTATCCTCGTTCGTTATTTTTTGTTTTCGTACATAATGATGACTATCGAACGATATTAACGAGGTACGAAGAGTGATTAGATGCAATCTGCTTCTCTTTCAAAGCCAAAAGTTGTAATGATATTTTAACATGATGCTTTGCGAGTTTGTGCAATTGTAAACGTGAATCTGGAAACATTAATGATTTATTTGCCTCGCTGTAAATGACAGCCATGGCAAACTGGTGACAGTCAAGGTTACCTCACAGTCAGCATCCACTTCCCAGTCAACTCCAACTAAATGAAATGCAAAACAATCCGCTTCCAATCAACTTCAGCTGCATAGTAAGTTGGGAGAAGGTGGAGGATCAAGAGGGGGAAAAGGAGAGGGAAAAGACGGCAATAAAGGGAAAGTGATGAGGGGGAGGATAATGAAAGAAAATAGAATGGGTTGTGCGAGAAGAGGGAGAGGCATGAGAAGCTTCATAAGTAGGTTGGGAGTGGGAGAACAGAGGAAGAGAGTGGGATGGGGAGAAGAGAAAGAAGGGACAGAGGATGAAAGTAACAAGAGAAGTGCAGATTGAAGAGAGTAACAGTTTGTATTTCAGAGCGGCTGCACAACGCTACGTCCCCCTCACCTGCATGGTCTAATATGGATGGTTATTATTAACTTCTTTACTGACAAAAATTAACTACAATTTTGCCTACTCTGAGTAATTCAATTAGGTGTTATTAGAGTGAGGATGATGCTGGTATTCACTGTCACACAGGACAGAGGGCCATACACAGGACAATAAGTCTAAACTATAGGCTGAAGCACACACACACACATTATATATTATATACATATATATATATATATATATATATATATATATATATATATATATATATATATATATATATGCAGAATAACCACATATGAAAAATAGAAAATGCTATTTGCTAAATAGAAAAAGCATTCTCTATTTTTCATATGTGGTTATTCTGCATACTTGGATCAGTGTTTTTGTGATCATTGTTGCATATATTATATATATATGTATATATATATATATATATATATATATATATATATATATATATATATATATATATATATATATATATATATATATATATATAATGTATGTATATTTATGCATGTATATTTATGCATGTATATATATATATATATATATATATATATATATATATATATATATATATATATATATATATATATATATATATATATATATATATATATATATATATATTAGTGTTTTCAATCACTACATTAGGCAGTATACATGTTTCAATTTACGAATTTTTAAATCCAATTTTCTACTGTGCATTGACACACAAGGGGCGTGGATGAGTTCATAAGAGATGCAGCTTAAAAATATAATAAACACAATTGTTCTTCATTCTTTAAAGGGGACAAACAACTTTATGATAAATTGTTAGGTACAGTACAATTTATCCAAATCTTTTGGACAGCACATCAGATTCAATTATATAGTTACACTGTTGGTTGTACAATAGATTAGGTCTAAATTAGATTACGGTTTCAGTTTCAACAATATAGTGTTCAAGTGAATGTCTTAAAGGTTTGTCACAAAGTTTACAAGCTAACTATTCTGGTCCATCTAATTATCCAAAGCTTCCTAGCATTACGTAAGTAATGATGAACAATGATATGTTTACTCACTATAATGTTGGTGCTGAATGTACAAAATGATAACAAACTGAAAAACAAAATAAAACAACATATTTTTAGTCGGAAATAGTATAATTTTGTAACGAAATTTAGTCCATTTAATTACCCAATGTCACAACAGTGTCGCTTGGAGCGTCGACTTCCTGTGGCGTCACCTGCCATATAGTTTCATCTCATTTCGTTATAAAGTTATATTATTTCAGAGTAAACATATATATTTTTTCATGTTCTACATTCAGCACCAACATTATAATGAGTAAAAATATCACAACTCTTCATTACATAGGTAATGCTAGGAAGCTTTGGGTAATTAGACAAACCGCATCACATTGCCTGCTCCGATTACTGTGCTGACCATACAAATACCTATAATTACAAAAGTTGTGATAGCTTTGAATTCTACAGCTTTCAGGTCTTTTGGACATTTTTTAATTATTCTAAATTTGAAGTAATTTCTTTAATTTGTATGTTTATAACAATTGCATTTCATAATCTTTAGTCATAATCAGTGTGTTCTTTCCTGCAAGACTCATTGTTCAATGGATCTACAAAGTAAGGTTTTCCATATCCAACATGGGATGGAATCCACACAAATTTTATACAAATGAATGAAGTCCCAGATGGAATCGCCCCTTGGATACTAAAGGAAGGAGCAGAAGAACTATGCCTGCCACTCTCCATGGCAGGTTTCTCCATCTCCATGGTTTCTGATATATGTAAATGATCTCCCAGAGGGTATATACTTATTCCTCTCAATGTTTGCTGACTACGCCAAAATTATGAGAAGGATTAAGACAGAGGAGGACAGCTTGAGGCTTCAAGAAGACCTGCACAAGCTGCAGGAATGGTCAAACAAATGGTTGTTAGAGTTTAACCCAAGCAAACGTAATGTAATGAAGATAGGTGTTGGGAGCAGTAGACCAGATACAAGGTACCATTTGGGAGATGAAATACTTCAAAAGTCAGAGAGAAAGACCTGGGGAGGTTGATATCACGCCAGACCTGTCATCTGAAGCCCATATCAAGAGGATAACATCAGCGGCATATGCAAGGTTGCCTAACATAAGAATGGCCTTTAGAAACTTGTTTAAGGAATCTTTCAGAACTTTGTATGCCATCTATGACCGACCAATCCTGGAGTATGCGGCTCCAGCATGGAGTCCATATCTAGTCAAGTATTAGACTAAACTGGAAAAGGTTCAAAGGTTTGCCACTGTCATGATCTCGTGAACCCAGCATCGCTGGCCAACCAGAGCCTGGCCTATTTCAATCAAGAGTCTAGGGGACTTAATAAAAAAGGCTGGTTACAACAACGCCAGTTTACTGGGACATATAAATAGGTCACCGTAAAACTATCATGTATACATTACTGATACACACTAAAGCTGATGCTTTCATCAGAAAGAAGAGAGCTTCAATACACGGTTCAGCTAGTCACATAAATCAGTTATCACTCAACTGTTAAGTCAACTAGCAATTCAGCTATCCATTTAGTGTCATAACCAGCTATCAAATTAGTTAACCTACACATCAGTTAGCAACTCAGTAACGAATCAATAATGAATCAGCTATCATATCAGTAACGGCTTACACATAGGTGTAGCTGACACCAGGCTCCAACCCGGCGCAGTGGTACACTATCCTATATAACCGTTGGAAAGAGTGACACTTAAAGGTGGGCAAAGGAATCAGTCACATTCTGTAACCACACAACAATACTCTATAATCCTTATGTACCCACAATCACCTACCATCTGACCTACTGATGACTCGGTTATCCTGATCCATATAGCATTACTCTCGGACACTCAACATTAAAATATAAATGCGCAATATAATATACAACCAGAAGACTAGACGTATGACGTCTGCCTCTCTTGGGAATCTGGGGCCAGATTCACGAAAGCACTTACGAACCTGTCTATCTTTTCTTAATCTTTGGCGGCTTTGTTTCCAATTAATAAACAGTTAATGAGCTCTGAAGCACCAGGAGGATGTTTATAACAATACCAACAGTTAATTGGCAAGTTTTCATGTTTGTAAACTGTTTAAGAAATGTCACCAAAACCGTCAAAGATTGGGGAAAGATTTACACGTTCGTAAGTACTTGCGTAAGTGCTTTCGTGAATCTGGCCCCAGGGGAGTAGTGACTTGCCAGCGGCCTGGACGGCCGAGAATGACTGTGTCGCCAACACGGCAAGTCTCTCCACCCTTCGTCCCACGAATAACAGAACAACAAAGTGGGCATACTTACAACAAGTCCATATAGATATACATAATAAAATATAACATATATACAAAACTTCAAGGTTCTTAAGCATATACGTCAATATGTGTGAACACATTAGGAAGTCATTTTTATGTACAGTTGGTACACTTGCTGGAGACGTTGGTACACTTGCTAATGGTCGGGGGGAAGGGGGGATAATGGAGGAGTTCCAGTAGTTACGCGGTCACCGGTTGTTATGACTTATTCACCATATATACATACCTTAAATATATATGTGTGAATGAACCTGAACTTATGTTATTCTGTACAATAATATTTATACAGGAGTAAGTTAACGAAAAATAAGTGACTGTGCTTATGACCTCCACATACACTAACACCAATATTTACATGACGTATGTGGGGTCATAACAGCCACCAGACTAGTACCCGAACTGAGGGGTATGAGCTACGAGGAGAGACTACGGGAATTAAACCTCACGTTACTGGGAGCCAGAAGAGTTAGAGGGGACATAATCACTACATACAAGATTCTCAGAGGAATTGATAGGGGTAGATCAAGACAGACTATTTAACACAAGGGGCACACGCACTAGGGGGACACAGGTGGAAATTGAGTGCCCAAATGAGCCATAGAGACGTTAGAAAGAATTTTTTCATTATCAGACTAGTTAATATATGAAATGCATTAGGCAGTGATGTGGTGGGGGCAGACTTCACACGCAGTTTCAAATGCAGATTTCATAAATCCCAATAGCCTCACTAACCTATAGACCAGTTGATTGACAGTTGACAGGTGGGACCAAAGAGCCAAAGTTCCACCCACGCAAGCACAACTAGGTCAGTATACACACACAATCTCAATCTTATTTTTTTTAACTTTGAATAGGTTTTATTGGAATAGTGCTAAGGTTTCTAATGAGAGCTGGTTTCCAACATTAGCTCATTTGAACTGAGACAATGAAAACTCATTTACCTGTTGAGCTTATTATTAGTCTACATTAGGAATATACATTGTTTAGTGTTTAGTTGCAGTCATGTTAATATTTGGATAAAGCAGGAGCGAGCTGTGTATCAGAGCCTTGATACGGTCGATTGACTTGATTTCATGAGTCTTTACTTGTTCAGAGAACAGTTTTCCTTTGCGAATCAGTCTAGGAATGAATGATCGCTGATGGAGTATTATTCTCGGAAAAGGCATAACCAGTAGAAGGTTGCTAGGTGACTGAGCGCCTTTTCTTGTGATTGGCACCGTCTTGCTGTCCCCGAGGGTCGGCCAGGTGGGGGAATCTTTGAGAACTTTGGCCTTATACTTAACAGTAAGACCAGCTGATCAGTCAGTCCAGACAAAGTTGTTCAAGACTGTAGATGAGTCTTCAAGCGTGGTTTTCCAAAATGGCAGCATAACTTCTAAAGAAAAACAAAATATCAACTATAATGAGTAATTAGCCACCAACCTCGTCTAGGAAATGAGGAAAACGTTCTTAAAACACTGAGGCAACACAAGAAAATAATTGGAGGAAATTATGGTCGACAGCCATCAGTTTTGCAGGTGAAATGACGACACTGGAACGCGGAGGATCCAGACGCCTGGTGATCAGTGGTCAATGAAGGTCATTTATGGTAATGGGGAGAGGAAGGTCAGGATGGATGTGGCGGTCACTCTGACCATAAAGTGGGCTCAGACAGAGAGAGAAGAGGTCTGGAACACAATGAAGGGGATTACGACAGATTGCGAAGCGGATTGAGACAGTGTATAGTGCTGAGACTGATGAAGAAGACTGAACCAGGCAATGAAGAAGGCTGAGACACTGAAGAAGATTTACACACAATGAAGAAGATTGAGACATACAGTGAAGAACACTGAGACAGACAGTTCATAGTGCAATTTTGTCGGGGACAGGAATATATATATATATATGTCGTACCTAGTAGCCAGAACTCACTTTTTGGCCTACTATTCAAGGCCCGATTTGCCTAATAAGCCAAGTTTTCATGAATTAATTGTTTTTCGACTACCTAACCTACCTAACCTAACCTAACCTAACTTTTTCGGCTACCTAACCAAACCTAACCTATAAAGATAGGTTAGGTTAGGTTAGGTAGGGTTGGTTAGGTTCGGTCATATATCTACGTTAATTTTAACTCCAATAAAAAAAAATTGACCTCATTCATAATGAAATGGGTAGCTTTATCATTTCATAAGAAAAAAATTAGAAAAAATATATTAATTCAGGAAAACTTGGCTTATTAGGCAAATCGGGCCTTGAATAGTAGGCCAAAAAGTGAGTTCTGGCTACTAGGTACGACATATATATATATATATATATATATATATATATATATATATATATATATATATATATATATATGTATATATATATATATATATATATATATATATATATATATATATATATATATATATATATATATATATATATATATATATATATGTCGTACCTAGTAGCCAGAACGCACTTCTCAGCCTACTATGCAAGGCCCAATTTGCCTAATAAGCCAAGTTTTCATGAATTATTTGTTTTTCGACTACCTAACCTACCTAACCTAACCTAACCTAACCTAACTTTTTCGGCTACCTAACCTAACCTAACCTATAAAGATAGGTTAGGCTAGGTTAGGTAGGGTTGGTTAGGTTCGGTTATATATCTACGTTAATTTTAACTCCAATAAAAAAAAATTTACCTCATACATAATGAAATAGGTAGCTTTATCATTTCATAAGAAAAAAATTAAAGAAAATATATTAATTCAAGAAAACTTGGCTTATTAGGCAAATCGGGCCTTGCATAGTAGGCTGAGAAGTGCGTTCTGGCTACTAGGTACGACATATATATATATATATATATATATATATATATATATATATATATATATATATATATATATATATATATATTATATTGTGTCTAATATTTGGTAAGCCAATCCAACACAAATGAGAAGAAAAGAATGTGGCGAGGCTTCGGACCCGTCCTGACCCTCCCATAAAGCGGTATCACTGGTCAAGGGTCCACTGGGGTCCGGCCCAAACGTCGTCACTTTGAGAAAATGTTTCGGGTCACGTTATTCACGGGGCTTATTCTCTGCGTTTTAAACTTTTAATAATTTTGAATAATAAGGTTAAGAGACGAACGACTACAAAATTGCAGGTTAGACTAGGGTGAAGGGACGAACGCAGGCTGACAGGTTAGACTAGGGTGAAGTAACGAATGCAGGCTGACAGGTTAGACTAGGGTGAAGTAACGAATGCAGGCTGACAGGTTAGACTAGGGTGAAGTAACGAATGCAGGCTGACAGGTTAGACTAGGGTGAAGGAACGAATGCAGGCTGACAGGTTAGACTAGGGTGAAGTAACGAATGCAGGCTGACAGGTTAGACTAGGGTGAAGTAACGAATGCAGGCTGACAGGTTAGACTAGGGTGAAGTAACGAATGCAGGCTGACAGGTTAGACTGGGGTGAAGGAACGAATGCAGGCTGACAGGTTAGACTAGGGTGAAGTAACGAATGCAGGCTGACAGGTTAGACTAGGGTGAAGGAACGAATGCAGGCTGACAGGTTAGACTAGGGTGAAGTAACGAATGCAGGCTGACAGGTTAGACTAGGGTGAAGTAACGAATGCAGGCTGACAGGTTAGACTAGGGTGAAGTAACGAATGCAGGCTGACAGGTTAGACTAGGGTGAAGGAACGAATGCAGGCTGACAGGTTAGACTAGGGTGAAGTAACGAATGCAGGCTGACAGGTTAGACTAGGGTGGGTGAAGTAACGAATGCAGGCTGACAGGTTAGACTAGGGGAAAAGGAACGACTTTATTGCTGATGGGTTAGGTTAGGGTGAAGCCCCTCATAACTCAGCAGGTTAAGCTAAGGGGTCAATCCAACTCAAGTGACAATAAAAAAATGATCGTTTAATGTGCTCCTTTAAAGACAATCAAGTGAGCGTTTAAAGAAAACGATAAGTTTTCTGTATGGAAATTGCGTTGCGTTGAGGTGCGTGGCCCCGAGGGTCGGGGTTGACAAGCAACGGAAAGTGAAGAGAGATAAAAAATAGTTTTGAAGGAAGCCATTTTGCAGGAATAATTATGTCCAGAGAGGCTGTTACAAGCCTCTGGAAATTTAATAGGAAGATGAACTTAATAAGCAGTGGAACTAAATAAGCAGGGGAAAGTTAATGAGTAGAGCTACACAATAAACAGGATCTTAACACCCAGAGGAACTTAATTAGTTCAGGAAATTGTCAGAGGAAGTTAATAGACAAATAAAATGAAAAAATAATGAAAATAATAATAGTAGTAGTAATAATAATAATAATTATAATAAATATATACAGTATAATGTCAATGCTGCTGATGACACGACTAATGGAAATTGTCATTAGCAAAGTCGGGTAAATGAACCCCCGCTCTGCTCACTAAAATAAATAAATAACTAAATAAACATGAAAAAGAATCCCGCAGGGTGCATATATAAGGCTCTATTTACCCAGAGAGCAGCCACCGCCGCCAGGTCATCCGACCTTCTTTGTCCCCCCAGTCTTAAGGTTTTCTGGTCTCGGGAAGATCTACTACAGTCACTTGTTTCTGGAGGCTCCCGGCTGACCCTTTTACCAGCCTAGACACCGCTTGCAATAATCGCCACTATGCACAATAACGCTTGGTTTATGGTAATTAAATGCTTTGGAGGGAAGTGCTCTTGAGATGAATATATCGCCATTTGTGTCTGAAATATATGTATGTGTTATGTGGTATGATATATGAGCAGTTTGTTAGTGTGTGCGTTGGTCCTTCCAAGATGTTCATGGGTGTAAGGTGTTGATATATGACTGATGCCGTTCTTAACTAACGGAACTTGGCACTTGTAGGAAGTCAGATATTATATATATATATATATATATATATATATATATATATATATATATATATATATATATATATAAATATATATATATATATATATATATATATATATATATATATATATATATATATATATATATATATATATATATATGTTGTACCTAGTAGCCAGAACGCAGTTGTTCTTGGTCTACTATGCAAGGCCCGATTTGCGTAATAAGTCAAGTTTTCCAGAATATCAATATTTTTATTATTTTTTTTTATGAAATGATAAAGCTCTTCATTTCATTATGCATGAGTTATTTTTTTTTAATTTTAGCTAAAATTAACGTAGATATATGACCGAACCTAACCAACCTTACCTAACCTAACCTAACCTAACCTAACCTAAACTAACATAACTAAATACATAATTTATGTTTTTAATATAATATAATAATAATATTTAAAATAAACCAATAGGAAACAACTTATTGAAATTAAAAAAATCCCTCGGCCTATTTGGCAAATCAGGCCTTGCATAGTTGGCCGAGAAGTGCGTTCTGGGTGCTAGGTACTACATATATATATATATATATATATATATATATATATATATATATATATACTTTAAGGGTTAATTCTAATATATTTTTTATATTCTATAGATCTATAGAGCACAGCAATTTATTCCCAATTTATTTATACCTCACACACACACACACACACGGGACGGCCCTTAGGACTACAACCCCTGAGCGCTGTTCACTCAGCCGCGAGGCCCTTGTTCATTTTTGTGTGTACTCATCAACAAATAGGTGAGTACACACACACAGTTTGTTGATGAACAGTTGAGAGGCGGGACCGAAGAGGCAAAGCTCAAGCAAGCCCAACAAGGTTGGGCTTGCAACACACACAGGAAAGAAGACCCGGATCAACCGGCACTAGTGGAGACAAATATTTTCAAAGTCGTAACAGCTGCAGTGTTTCCCATCGGACACCGTATTGTGAGCAAGGAACGAGACCGAAGAGAGGGAGGTGGAATAGCTCGGTTAATAAAAGAGTAATGGGTTTCCTAAAGAATTTGTAAGTTCCATGCATACATACACAATGACGTGGCCTACATTACAGAGATTACAACAGCAGGAAACTTATGGGCTATTCATGCCCATGCCACCTCTCTGGTGACTTAATCTTCATCAGTCAATCAGCAGGAAACCTGAGGGTTGTGGTGGCAGTCAAGACAACCTCCTAGCAGGTAAGTGAAGGCCAACTCAAGAATTTAAAGATAACAACAATGTAGAAATAATCGTAACTCCATGAATGACAGGCCCGTAAGTATGAAAGCAAAGATCTTAGTCATGGGGGATTTCAACTGCCCTTGAAATTGAAAGATAAGAGAGAAAGTATAATGAGAACGGAGAGGTTTGGCGAATTTAAGGTGAAATTGAAAATTAAAATTGAATGAAGGTTATTGAGTCATAATACACACAATGGAATGAGGTAGCTCAAGATAATCTCACCCTGTTCAGTACAACGTATTCATATATATATTTACACATATCTCAATCGACATATTACTGAATATTTTGGTTAAAAAACATACCCATTTTTTGATTAGTTGACACCACAGTTGCTGATGCACCACATATGCTGATGCAACATGCTAAAGAGGCGACTAGGCTTACGAAAGGTGATGCTTTTTCAAGGCTGGGTTTCATCTTTGCCAAAACTGAGACACAAGTTAGACTCCGGTAGGCAGAGAAGAAATAAGGAACAAATTAAATGATTCAAAGGAAAACAGAATTTAAGTATATAGAAATTACTCAAAATAAACATATACACAGAGTATTACCATAACTGCAGCGTTCTGGGTCAACCACAGCACACAAACCAATAACCACAGCACACAAACCAATAACCACAGCACACAAAGCAATAACCACAGCAAACAAAGCAATAACCACAGCACACAAAGCAATAACCACAGCAAACAAAGCAATAACCACAGCACACAATCCAATAACCACAGCACACAAAGCAATAACCACAGCAAACAAAGCAATAACCACAGCACACAATCCAATAACCACAGGATAAACCCAACCACAGTGTTCCTGTCCAATCACGGCACTAACCAATAACCACAGCGTTCTAGCCCAATCATAACTTCACAGTCGTACGGCTGATGGTCGATACTACAAAGTTAACATTTACTTTGGACTACCAAAGAAATTAGCTGTAATATTTCATTACTCCTTGCCATGTCGGGACTTTTGGCGCCGCCTGTCTGCCTCTCCTTCCTTCCTTCCTTCTCCTTCAGTTTGAATCTCCTCCTTTATACGATCTTCGTCCCTTTAAATCCTCTCTCCCTCCCTCTGTACTTCATCTCCCTGTTCTATACCAATATCTCCCTCCCTCTGTACCTTAACCCTCTATCTCCCATATTCAATTCAGTTTTTCCTTCTAAACCCCTTTCTCTTCACTGCTCCCGTCACATAAGTTCCTCTCTCACTTTCCCCATCCTTTCCATTCTCCCTCTCCCTTTTATTATCCTTCCCCCCTTTTTCTTCTCCTATCTTTCCCCCTCTCCCTTCTCCTATTCTTCCCTCTCTCCCTTCTCTTAGCCTCCCACCCTCTCCCTTCTCCTATCCTTGCCCTCTTTTTACTCCTATCCTTCCCCTCTCTTCCTACTCCAATCCTTCCCCCTCTCTCTTCTCTTGTCCTTCCCTATCTTCCTACTCCAATCTTCCCCCTCTCATTTCTCCTATCCTTTTTCTCTCCCTTCTACTTTCCTTACCCCTCTTCCGTATCCTATTTTCTCACTCTCCTTTTTCCTATCCTTCCCCCTCTCCCTTCTCCTTCTTCCTATTCATACTCTTCCCCCTCTCCCTTTTCCTATCCTTCTGCCCCTCTCCCTTCTCCTATCCTCCCTCCTCTCCCACAGGCACCCGCTCCTACGGCGGGCAGGACAATCTGGACTAGTGGGTCACCGCTTCGCTCACGTTCTCCTAGACAGTTCCAGTAAAAAATGCAGATTACTTTTTGTGTGGGGGACGTGTGCAGTGAAAACTTTTCTTTCGCGGAGGTTGAGAATTATTAAGCAAAATGAGTAAATTAGTAATTGAAATAAAAAATACAAAATAAATAAATGAAATGCAAAAAGTAAATACGAGGAAACTCTCGCTAAAATGGCGTTCTTTAGAGACATATGTCTGGACCATTAAAACTGTAAAATAAACTTTTTGAAGAGTGAATTTCCTTTTAAATATCCTTCCCAAGTGAAGAAAATCCTACGAAGAGAATAAAATTTATTGTAATTTCTGCATTTACAGTTCTATATTTATAGCCAATATAGGTTACATATAGCTAACAAAATTTCAAATAAATAATTTATTTATGAAAAAACAGTAATAGTAGCTTTTACTAGACGTTTACATAATAATAAATCTATAGAAATCTTGTTTACAACATTGTAAGTACCCGACATTATAGAAGAAAATTTTTAACAACTTTAACCTTGCATTGGTCATTTAAATTTAGTCATTTGAATTATAAATTATAAACTGCAAGACAAAAACTGTAATACCAATGATAACATTTTACTAAAAGGCAAAAATAATCAATTGAACAGAATTATTGACTTACAATTTTCTCGACAGTAAATTTTAACGACAATATACAACCATTATATAATTGAGGACATAACAGATAACCTAATTAAAAACAGACAATCAATAAAATAAATACAGTTTGAAAGCTAGCGTAACGTAACGTAATCTAACCCACCCAAACGCAACCTAACCAAAACCAACTTAACCCAACCTATCCTAACCTACTGCATAATCTAACCCAACCCAAGCAAACATAACCTAATCTAACCAAACATAATCCAACCAATCATAATCTAATCTAACCCAACCTAACCACACCTAATCTAACCTAACCATAAACTAAATATAACAACTATGTTCTAGAAACTTGCTTTCCAGGAACATCGATCTAAACCATTTGATTACATTTAGTACAAATTAAACTTACATAAGAACAAACCATACGAGAAAAAACATCAAACCAAAAGTACTAGAAGAGCAGGAATAATTTAAAGAAAGTAACAAGAATATTGCAATAGAAATGGTTGCAAATGTCGTGAAAAAAGATATAATTCTTATCGATCTGCAGCAGTTCAGTCGTGTAAAATAAATTTTATGTATACATTATTGATGTATTCTGAATAGACAGCAGGTGTGACCACATCAAGCTGGTAATACCCTTAAATATATTATGTCTATATATATTCTATCTATACATTCTGGTATAGATGTAACAGTCTCCGTGTATATTAATTTAAATAATACCAATAAATTTAATGTGCAATAAAATAATATCAATAAAATAAACTAGATGACACGGTACCTATACTTGAATTCTTAACTTCTGGTTTGTTGAAGTGAATGATCCGATAACGTTTCAAATTGTTGGGTTCCAACTGAAGGGTGAGAATGCTGCGGACTGAGAAAGCTATGGTGTGAGAATGCTGAACACTGAGCTTGCTGAGAGGTGAGAATGTTCCAGTCGGCAGTCAGAGCTTATTGAGAGGTGAGAACGTTCCAGTCGGCAGTCAGAGCTTATTGAGAGGTGAGAATGTTCCAGTCGGCAGTCAGAGCTTATTGAGAGGTGAGAATGTTCCAGTCGGCAGTCAGAGCTTATTGAGAAGTGAGAATGTTCCAGTCGGCAGTCAGAGCTTATTGAGAGGTGAGAATGTTCCAGTCGGCAGTCAGAGCTTATTGAGAGGTGAGAATGCTCAAGTCTGCAGTCTGAACTTATTGAGAGGGGAGAATGCTCAAGCCTGCAGTTTGAGCTTGCTGAGGGGCGAGAATGCTCCACTGATTCTCTAGACTGACTTCATCGAGGGGGCGGGGGGAGATTTATCTACTTGTGCTCAAAACAAACCTTTACGAACTAAAATTGTTCATCAGATTCTCTAGAGTCTAGACTTATTTTATTAATGGGTAAAAATGATCGACTAATGGTCCAATTTGACCTTTATGTAGGGTAAGAATACTTCAGGCTCGTCCGGTAATGTTCTTAGCAAAACTTAAGAATAGCTGGAATACTGAAGAATTATAAAGCTACGATAATGATTACGTCTGACTTTACACGCAGCTGTAGCACTGAAGTGCAATAATGCTCCACTAATGCTACAGGCTGAGCTTGTAAGCAGCTGAGCATACAACCCGTCCTCGACTCAAATCGATTACATCCAGCGGTCGACCCCAAAGACGCCCTCATAAATGTGTACATGCTGTTGATTCAAAACGGGAATTTTCTCAAATATAAATTAATATTATAATATATTAGCATATTGTGCATATATATAGGCATAGCTTAGGTTAAGTTAGGTGTTTCGGTTCTGTTGGCGATTATTTGTATTTGTAGTACGTGCGTGAAGCATTTACAGCGTGTTGGTTCGAACAAAATTCGTCAGTGAAGTACTTGTTCCGAATGTGTTCGAACGACATCAGTTGTGAGTCGTGTGTAAACAGTTTTTCATTCATAAACAGTGGGTTTGGTGGCTGCATGGAATCACTTTTGGGTCTTCGTTTGGAGGACGGGCTGGAGGATAGCATATACCGGTTCGATGCCCATCGGTTCAGGGTTCGATTCCCAGGTAAACGAGACATCTGATGGACCAGTTCTCAGATGCGATATGCCCCTTGTTCACCTTGCAGCAAGTATATAACTGGGCATTCGTCGACTGTTGTGGTCAACCCGTCCTCAGGGTATGTTCATTCCATCCAGCGGTCGACCTCAAAGATGCATCATCAATTTTAACGCGCTGTTCATGCAAAACAGGAATTTTCGCAAATATAAATTAATATTATTTAATATTAGCATAGTGTGCATATTTAGGCATTGGTTATTTTAAATTAGGTGTTTAGGTTCTGTTGCCGATTATATGTATTTGTAGTACGTGGGTGAAGCATTAACAGCGTTGTGGTTCGAATAAAAGTCGCCAAAAGTCAGTTGTTCCGGAAGTGTTCGGACGTCATCAGTTGCGAGTCGTATGTAAACCTTTTTTCATTCATAAACAGCAGGTTTCGCGGGTGCATGGAATGGACTTTGGCCTTTGTTTGTGAGGACGGTGGACCTCGAAAACCATAAGAACAAGCTTCTATCTTAAAGGAAGTTAGTATTAACCAATTGTCTGAAGAAACAGCTCAGCACGAGCAATTGTTGATTGTTCTCCTAGAAAACAGGTTAGCATGAAGGCATTGTTGATGGTGCATATACTAAAGATCAGAAAAAAAATTCAAGTAGAGATAAACGCAAAAATTGTATACACAAAACTAGAATAATCCCACACTTTAAGGGGAGTGAAATACTGAGTTTGAACCCAAGGAAGAACCGAGTAAAGAGTGATAATGTAGGGCCAAATAGCAGTATTGTGTGAGTGATGAAATGTAAAGTGCTGGAGAGATCGGAGCTTAGAGAGTACTAGGAGAACTAAAAGACGGAAAGGATGACAGGTGTATGCTCTGAAGATTGTGATATGTGTTTATTGAACGAATGGAACGGGAGAAATGCCGTGGAACAGGGAAAAATGTTGGGTCTTGCAGCTAGGGAAGGAGAGAGGGAAAGAAGGAAGGGTTGTAAGAGGAAACAGAGATAAAGAGACACGATGTTGACATCAAGGAAGGGAGCAGAGAAGGGAGATGGGGTGACGGTGCTGGACGGTGGAGAGAGATGAGTGTTTGATTGTTTGTGTACAGGGGAGAGAGGGTGTATTGATGCTGGGCTGAGAGGCGTAAAAAGGGGGAGAGAGAGAGAGAGAGAGAGAGAGAGAGAGAGAGAGAGAGAGAGAGAGAGAGAGAGAGAGAGAGAGAGAGAGAGAGAGACAGACAGACAGACAGACAGACAGAGACAGAGACACTTCGGGGTTGATATTACGCCAGACCTGTTCACTGAAGCCCATATCAAGAGGGTAACATCAGCGGCATATACCAGTTTGGTCAACATAAGAACGGCGTTTAGAAACTTGTGTAAGGAATGATTCAGGACCTTGTATACTGCATATGTCAGACCAATCCTGGTGTATGCAACTCCAGCATGGAGTCCATATCTAGTAAAGCATAAGACTAAACTTGAAAAGGTTCATAGGTTTGCCACCAGACTAGTACCCGAACTGAGAGGTATGAGCTAGGAAGGGAGACTACGGGAATTAAACCTCACGTCGCTAGAAGGCAGAAGAGTTAGGGGGACATGATCACCGCATACAAGATTCTCAAAGGAACTGATAGGGTAGATAAAAACAGTCTATTTTACACAAGGGGCACACGCACTAGGCGACACAGGTGGAAATTGAGTGCCCAAATGAGCCACAGAGGCATTAGAAAGAATTATTTCAGTGCCAGAATAATTCACAAATGGAATGCATTAGGCAGTGATGTGATGGAGGCAGACTCCATACACAATTTCAATTGTACATATGATAGAGCCCAGTAGGCTCAGGAATCTGTACACCAGTTGATTGACAGTTGAGAGGCGGGACCAAAGAGCCAGAGCTCAACCCCCGCAAGCACAGCTTGGTGAGTACAACAACTAAGCGAGAACTTAACTAGGTGAGTACACACACATGCACACACAACATACACGCACAAACATATTAGATTCACTCTCAAAATACCACTCATGGGCTCCCAACACCGAAAATCTATTTACCTATATCCAATAAACCGCGTCCACACTGAATAACGCTAGCAGGGTGTTTGTGCGCGTTATCTGGCCCCTCTCTCCTCTGCACGCCGCTCCTCACTCACTTTCTCACTCACCTCCAGCTGCTCCGTCTCTCTCATTCTCTTACTTACCTACGGATGCTCCTTCTCTCTCCCTCTCACTCATCATGCACGTACCCACCACAATTCCTCTCAAAATATTGTTCTGCCTGGCTCTCCCCCTCTCTTTTCTCTCTAATACTAGCACACCCCTTTCTCTCGAATACTCAGCCCACATTTTCTCTGGTATTCTCAGCCCACTTCTTTCTCTGGTATTCTCAGCCTATTTATTTCTCTGATATACTCAACCCACTCCTTTCTCTGGTATACACAGCTCACACAGCTCACTCCTTTCTCTGGTATACTCAGCTCACCCCTTTGTCTGGTATACTCAGCTAATCCCTTTGTCTGGTATACTCAGCTCACCCCTTTCTCTAGTATACTCAGCTCACCCCTTTCTCTGGTATACTCAGCTCACCCTTGGTTCCGGACAAAGTAACTCCTTGGTTCCGGACAAAGTAACTCCTTGGTTCCGGACAAAGTAACTCCTGGGTTCCGGACAAAGTAACTCCTGGGTTCGGGGCAAAGTAACTCCTGGGTTCGGGGCAAAGTAACTCCTGGGTTCCGGACAAAGTAACTCCTGGGTTCCGGACAAAGTAACTCCTGGGTTCTGGGCAAAGTAACTCCTGGGTTCGGGGCAAAGTAACTCCTTGATTCCGGACAAAGTAACTCCTTGGTTCCGGACAAAGTAACTCCTTGGTTCCGGACAAAGTAACTCCTTGATTCCGGACAAAGTAACTCCTTGATTCCGGACAAAGTAACTCCTTGGTTCCGGACAAAGTAACTCCTTGATTCCGGACAAAGTAACTCCTGGGTTCCGGACAAAGTAACTCCTGGGTTCGGGGCAAAGTAAATCTTGACTCCAAGACACAGCCAGCCCTTAACAACGTGGGCTGAACTACAAGTGAAGAGTCACCTGTGAACAGTCCTGTTGAGAAGCTGAGTTAGCATTAGAGTTCTGGCCCGGGTAAAAGGGGGTTACGATGAGCTTAAGCGACATACATGGTACACAGGCGCCAGGATGAGCAGCTGTAAGGTCGAGAGTCCCCATCCCCCACCACAGCGCCTCGTCCATGAACCGCACCCGACACATCACATTTGCGAGTCAATTCCCTTGGAAGCAATTCTCGCAGGTAATGCCTTGACTTCCGGCCTGCCATTATTTACGAGGTGTGTACCGAGGTCTTAAATGGATATTACTTACGAGGTGTGTACCGAGGTCTTATATAGATATTAATTACGAGGTGTGTACGGAGGTCCTAAATGGATATTAATTACGAGGTGTGAACCAAGATCTTAAGTGGATATAACTTACGAGCTGTGTACCGAGGTCTTAAATTGATATTATATACGAGGTGTGTACCGAGATCTCAAATGGACATTATTTACGAGGTGTGTACCATGCTCATGTCATGAGTTCTTTGTATAATATTGCTTTATTTTGTCGGGGACAGGCAGCCTGTGTATATACAGATGTTAGGCAGCTTATATTCAGGTCCTCCCATGTCGACTCTTCCCAGGATGCAACTCCACGCTAGTTGTCTGACTGCCGGGTACCTATTTACTGCTAGGTGAACAGTGCATTAGGCGAGAGGAAACGTGTATAACCATTTCCTTCCCGCCCGGGACTTGAACCCAGCATTCCGATTGTGAGTCAGAACGAACCCAACTCTAACTACCGAGACTGTACTCGATTACTAAGATGACGACACTGATGGGAAGAAGGCTGTTGTCTTCCTCTGAGTCAAACCTTAAAAAAATCAAAAATCAAAAATAAAACAAAGATCTGTTTCACACTCATCAAAGCCAGTCTCGGCGCAAGCCCCAAAATAGCGTTTCTAGCTCGACAGAGACATACGCATTTTCATCCTATACACACACACGGGAGAAGACGGAGAGTTTCCTAATGTTATGTGTATTGTTGATTAGAGCACCAGCAACTTGAACTGGACAAAGGATCTCCGGGATTCAGGACAAAGTAAATCTGGGGTCCAGGACAAAGTAACTCTGGGGTCCAGGCCAAATTAACTCCGTGGTCCAGGACAAGTAACTCCTTACCTAATGAGCCTACCCCACTCGACGATCATGCATTCAACAAGAACGACCTTCTGAGAATTCCAAAGACATAGCAGGCTGTGCGCCCATCGACATCGGCCAAGAAGGAACGGACTATGTACTCTACTTCTAGAGCAAGAGGGATTTCGAAAGTCTACAGAACTACAACACAGAAATGGACCTAAATGCACACTTCTTGGCCCACTACCCACGCCAATACCTTGCCACAAAAAACGGTTTATATCAATGAGACCAGACAATGGATCTCCTACAAACAACTAAACGACATCTTCACCATTGTAGATGACGAAAAGCAGAACTTGGGTGTATTTTCTGGGAGGTACCTCGGTGTGGCCGACGGCAAGCCTCATACCAGTTAGCTCACCTTCACCACACTAACCGCAGCTACCCATAGACGAACGTGCGTGTTTACAGGTTACAGTTGTGTGTGTAAACCAAAGTCTTTGAAAATGTAATAAGTTATTACGAAACGCGTTCAGGCGTCGCATCAGACTAGAGATAAAAATGAATTTTGGAGAATTGATTTTTCAATTAACATCGAAAGTAAAAAGAAACATAAGAAATATTGAGAAAATTCGCGTTAGAATTATTAATCTTACTTTTTCAATCATATTTAACAACATATGTTTACAAGAAAGACTGCTACCAAAATATACTAATATATATATATATATATATATATATATATATATATATATATATATATATATATATATATATATCGGTCATATTTAACAACATATGTTTACAAGAAAAAGACTGCTACCAAAATATACTAATATATATATATATATATATATATATATATATATATATATATATATATATATATATATATATATATATATATATATATATATATATATATATATATATATATATATATATATATATATATATACTTCTCTTGTGTTCTTTAAGTCTAAAGTATTGGAGAGGACAAGACGAACAGGAAATAGAGTAGACACCAGCAGCATTAGAAGCAGGAGCAGTGTGAACTAGATTGCTACGAAGTGTGTTAGTGTTAGTTCCTATTATTTTCTCCTTCTCCTTAGGTTGTTATAATAGGAACGGCCTCGTATGGGCCAATAGGCCCTCTGCAGTTCCTACTACTACACCTTACTTTGCTCCTCATCTCTCTCGTGCCTATTTATTCCGTCTCTACTTCCTCATCACAGTCGACTTGAGAATGGTCCAGGACGGACCGAAACGTCGTCGTTCTTTCACATTCCAGTGTGTGGTCTGGTCAACAACTTTCTCTGTTCTTTCCAATATATGTAATTTCTTATTAATGCCCAATTCTTTGCTATCCGAAGAGGGCGTTATGCCTATATCTATAATTTCCAACATGTGGCATGCATACTTTGTCTTTATATAATTAACAGGAATCTTATGACCTCTAGCATTTATGTAGAAGTCTGTAATCTTTTCAGCATTTATAGGTAATTTTGTTATAATTCCAGTATTTTTCGTTGAATCCTGCGACATTTCCAATCACCATTGAAAATTTTGTGACCTTGCCATCATTAATCGGGATTCTCATGACCTTTCCAGTATTTATCTGAAATATTGTGACATTTCCAGCCTCACCTCATCGCTTCACAATGAGGTCGGAGAGCGAAAAATAGATCAGACTATTACGTTGAGCCGTGTCTTCTGTGTTGGCATCGTTATGTTATGGTCTTGTTCTTACTCTCATGGTGGGTAGAGTAAAAAGTTCCGGAATTTTGGTATTCATGGTAGGTTGTTCTATTTTTATGTGAATTGCTTCAAAAATTTGTAATCTTCTTACATCTTGGATTTTGTCTATTATACAAGTGTTTTCATTCAGCATTTCTTTTATTAGGGTGATGTCATGGGCTTGTCTCATGTGATTTGTGGTGGCACCGGATTGAAGATGGCATGTCAAACGCCTCGTCAGCTTGGTTGACGTCATACTTATGTACTTAGATTGAAGGTTACATCCTTCGTGGGGGCAAGTGTACATGTATACAACGCTTGACTGCTGTAAAGGGTTCTCTGTCGGCTTCGGGCTGTTTTTAATAATGAGGTCGGTATTCTTCTTTGTTTTATAGAATACTATCTGTACCCGGCCACGTGTTGCTGTGGCTCAGCAACAAATGTGCGTTGCTGACCCACAGCAGCCTTTCCTTGTCTCCCAGTCCTCCCCATCATTTCCCCTTCCCCCGTCCCCTCATACTCCGAATCATTCCTCACTTCCCCCGTCCCCTCGTCATTCCAACTATTCCCCACTCCCCGGTCCCCTCGTCCTCCCCCACCATTCCCCCCCTCCCCCATCCTTTTGTGCTCCCCACCGTCCCCCACTCCAACATCCCCATGTCCCCCTAACAATTCCCCTACTCTAACGTCCCCTCGTCCTCCCCACCATCTCCCACTCCCCTGTCCCCACATCCTCCCTACCATTCTCCCATCCCTGTCCCCTCCTCCTCCCCACCATCCCCCACTCCCCTTTTCCCTAGTCCTACCCATCATTCTCCATTTCCCTGTCCCCTCGTCCCCAATATTTCCAACTCCCCCAGTCTCCTTATCTTCCCCACCATTACCTCCCTCTTTTGTCCCCTCGTCCTCCTTACCATTCCCCACTCCCCTCGTCCAATGCGTTGCCAAATGATCTGATGTTCCTTTGGAAAATTGGGAACATCAAAAGATCTGATGTTCCCATCACTGAAATATTTGAAAAACAGTTAAAAAAATGAAATGAAAAACAATGAAAAAAAAATAAACTATACTCACGAAATGAAGAGAATGATAAACAACACAACTCAATTCCAACGCAATGGAACCTGCGATTTGACAAAAGATTTTAACCTGCGTCCGAGAGCATCCCAGACGCTGGGACGAATCCTCGTCACGGCCCTTGTGGATTTGTTCATTTGATGCATCACACAATTGTGATCTCTGTGTGTAATGAAGTATGGACGAAGAGGGAGAACGGCCAATTGACATAGCTCGAGTGCATGGGGGGAGTTGTATAAAACCCTGATTTGTGTCTCGGAGAGGCTGCAGGTTCCAATAAGTTCAGTAGAACTTCAGTTTCAACTCCTTTTGACCATGTCGTAGCTCAGTCGATTAAGGCAGCGTCTGGGATGATCTCGGACGCAGGTTCGAATCCTCATCACGGCCCTTATGGATTTGTTTTTTTGATGCATCACGCAATTGTAATTTCTGTGTGTAATGTGGCGTTTATACTTATACTCATGAAATGAACGGTATTGTAAGCAACACAGCTCAATTCCAACGCAATATCACACTAAATAATTAAATTAAAATGAAAATTAATCGAAATTAATGAAAATGCAATTTGTCCCTGGAATCAGAAGCATTGAAATGGAATTGTAACATATATAGTATAGCGTGTTTTGATCCTACGTGCTACAGAAGGCGCTGTTACTTAAATAGAAGAATGTTTTTACCTGTCACAGGTGTGGCATCTATACTTGCACTCAGGAAATAAACGGTAAGGTAAACAACACAGCTCAATTCCAACACAATGTCACAAAAAATAATTAAATCAAAATGAAAATAAAATCAAAATCTATGAAAATTCAATTTATTAGTGAAATCGGAATCATTGAAATGGAATCGTAACATATTTAATATAGCGTGTGTTGCTCTTACATACAACAGATGGTGCCTTATTTTTTTTTAAAGCATATCTTTATCTGTCAGGTGTAGCATCTATACTTATACTCACGAAATGAACAGTATAGTAAACAACACAGCTCAATTCTAACGCAATGTCACAAAAAATAATGAAATCAAAATGAAAAAATATCGAAATACATGAAAATTCAATTTGTCAATGTATTCGGAAACAGTGAAATGGAATTGTAGCATATTTAGCATATCGTGTGTTGCTCTTACGTGCAACAGATGGCGCAGTTTCCTAAAAAAAAGAATGTTTTTACTTGTCACAGGTGTGACATCCGTACTTATACTTACAATATGATCGGTAATTTAAACAACACAGCTCAATTCCAACGCAATGTCACACAAAATAATGAAATCAAAATGAAAAAAATATCGAAATCTATGAAAATTCAATTAGCAGTGCATTCGGAAACATTGAAATGGAATCATAACATATTTAGTGTGTGTTCCTATTACGTGCAACAGATGGTGCTGTTTTTCAAAAGAAGCATGTTTTTATTTGTCACAGGTGTGGCATCAATACAGTAGGTATACAAACATGCGAATATTCGAATGGAACATTGTGTCAAAATTTGAAAGCATTTGGTGAAGATCTTTCGGAGATTACAGCATGTATTGCTCTTACATCCAACAGATGGCGCTGTTTTTCCCCCCAAAAAACATGTTTTTTTCAAATCACAGGCTAGGCATTTATATAGTAGTATATAAAAACAGGCGCCTGTTCGAATGCAACGTTGTGTCAAAATTTCTAAGCAATCAGTAAAGAGGTTTCGAAGATTTCTCTCACATGAAAAACATATTAAAAAAAATATATATTTTTCCCGTCACAGACGTGACATCTATATACTATGTATATAAAAACCTGCTCGGATGCGAATGGAGCGTAGTGTGAAAATTTCAAAGCAATCGGTGAAGAACTTTCGGAGATTAGCGATTTTGAACAAACGAACATTTCCATTTTTATTTATATAGATGATCAGGTCTATGTTTTAGTTAGGAAAGGTGCTTCTTACTACTTTACGGATTATTTCTTTCATTATTCCTTCTTTTTTTATGTTCACTGTACATAGTTGATTTGTAATATAATTTTATTGGAGGTGTTTGGTGGTATTGGTGCGCTCGACGAATATATGCATTGAGAACACTGGCTTTGTATCTCCTGGGACACTTACTCTTACCATTCAGGCATAATCCTATGTTGGTAGATTTAGTATATACACTGGCGAATGGCAGACTGTTATTTTCACTATTTTCACGTGTAAATTGGAGTACTGACTCTCTCTCTCTCTCTCTCTCTCTCTCTCTCTCTCTCTCTCTCTCTCTCTCTCTCTCTCTCTCTCTCTCTCTCTCTCTCTCTCTCTCTCTCTCTCTCTCTCTCTCTCTCTCTCTCCAGATGACTTTTTAGATCAATTAGTTCATCGGAGTCTTTTACTATGACGAACATGTCATCTACATAACGGCAGTATACAGTTTGTTTTTGTCTACTACTGAAGACTCTGTCTTCGATGGTTCCCATGTAAAAATAAGCGAATAGCATTCCAATGGGGGAGCCCATTGCTACTTCATCTATTTGTAGATACATGTCCCATTGTGGACTGTTGAAAGGAGCTTCTTTTGGTTCGAGGCAGAATGCAGTTATGTGTTAATTGGCTGTTGATTGCTGGTTTTGACTTTTTCATTTGTAGGGCCTCGCTGATGTCGAGCCTCCTGCTGTCGCTGTATATATCGATAATTTCTGTGTTGCTTGTTAAGATTTCTCTGTTGATGGTCTGATTGTGTGAGGAGATTATATGTTTCTTAATGGAGCCCTGTTGCTTGTGCAATGTTAATCGCCTAGAGAGAGAGATGTTGTTGTCTTGCCTATATACTGAGATCTTTGGGGCTGACAGTTACCAAGTGGGAATGTGAAGGCATAGACGACGTTGATCTCTTTTAAGGCGTTCTGTTTGGTGTCTGCAGAGTTCTTCATATGTATGTGTGCCGTCTTTTTGTTTTTGTACTCAATTTTATCTTCTGATTTGTGTCTGTGGGGATAACGTTTCTATCAATAATATCTTTCAGTACACTTTCCTCCGTTTAATGAGCCGTTGAAAAGAAGTTCCTGTAAAACAATCTGATAGGAGGTACAGGTGTTGTTACTTGATTCTTCAGAGGTTCCATGACGTGTCACCTTTCTTTTAATGATGTTTTGAACATTACCGTTAGAGAAGACATTATTGATTAGGACCTGCCTAACTCTACAGAGTTCCTCGTCAACTTGCTTCCAACCAGAGCTGTGAGTGAGAGCTCGGTCAACATAAGCGTTGACAACACTCCTCTTGTACCTGTCTGGGGCAGTCACTATTGGCATTAAAGCACATTCCTATGTTCCTTTCCTTAGTGTAGACTGCGGTGTGGAAGATTCCAATCCTTTCCGTGACTGTTACATCTAAAAAGGGCAGGGTCCCATCACTCTCCAACTTGAAAGTGAAACTTAACACCAAATTTTGCTCGAAGGCCTCTTTCAGCTGCTGAAAACGTTCGACATCAGGTACCTGCCTAAATATGTCGTCAACGTAGCTGCAGTATATGGCAGGTTTTAAGTCCATGTCAACTAAAACCTTCTGCTCTCTGGTACCCATGTAAAAATTTGGAAACAGTACACCTAGGCGAGAACCCATGGCGACACCATCTACTTGTTTGTACATGTGCCTATCTGGACTCAATTAGGGTGCCACTTTAGTGCAGGTTTGGAGCAACTTCCCCGATATGCTCTCTAGTATGTCCAGAGAGGTACAAGCCGGATCGCAATGAACTCTGCCTATCATCACCCTAATTGTTTCGTCCACAGCCGAAGCTTAACCCCCGCAAGCACTTGTAGGTGAGTACACACACAGCGGGGGGGGGGGGGTCTTGTGGTTGAGTGGACAGCATTCGGGGTCGTAGTCCTAGCATCCAGGGATTGACTCCCGGCCAAGGCAGAAACAAACGAGCAGAGTTTTTTCACCCTGATGCTGCTGTTCACCTAGCAGTAAATAAGTACCTGGGAGTTAGACAACTGCTACGGGCAGCTTCCTGGGGACGTGTGTGCGTGTGCGTGTGTTACAGAGAAATATATGTTTTAGATATATGAGAGGAAAAACTGATGGGTTAGAAAAGCGGGGTCGGAGAGCTAATAGCTCGATTCCGCAGGCACAAATAGTAAAACACAAAACGTAAGTACTCACATACACACAAAACACAAACACACACACACACGTACACACAGAGACAAAATACACAATATACAGAGTGCAGTCTGCCTCATAATTTAGCTTCAAAAAACCAATTTCGTTTCCATGGCAGTAATCTCATCCTTAAACATAAATTCTGAGGAGTCTGTCCTTGACGGGACGGGACACGCGGAGGCCAGAGTGGTTGTCATGTAATCCTTCATTTACATATTTATTTGGTTTATAAATTTATATTCTGTATTTAGCTATTTTTAATTCCTTTGTAGTTTGTTAATTTGGTTTTTGGACCTTTCAGCAGTCTAAGGGTCTTTAGTGGGTTTAATATACAAATTATGTGAAGTTTATATTTACAATATGGAATAATAATAATAATAATAATAATAATAATAATAATAATAATAATAATAATAATAACATACTAAACACATATGAGACATTGTGTGCAAATATAGACATACACTTACACACACACACACACACACACATATACACGAATCTTTGAGAAAGTTGAGGTCAAGTAATTGTAGCTATTGTGCATAACCCATCAACGACCACAAGAAAGCAAGTATAAACAACATTCTTTTGTCTCTTCTAGCTGCTGCAGACTGAGATGAAAACTTATATGTATGAGAGACTTGGATCACAGGGAAATAGACTGGGAAATGAAGATGTCCATTGACGGAATATTAAGCATAATCGAGCAAGAAGCATACATAACAAAACTTGTTAAAGAGGAAACTTAAACAAGAAGAGTCGACTGACAAACAAAACCAGATTTTATTAAGAAGACCTGCACTTGACCACTATCGGTACCTTGGTGTCACTGCATTCCCGAGTCACAGGGAATGCAGACTAATACATAAGTTAACTCTCGAACTCAAATATATGCTTAGTTTTACATATATGATGGAGAGTGTAATGAACCTGCCTGTCACTTACGGCATGAAGTGTTTGCATGTCATCCTGACTTTCAGGCACACTTCGCCCTGCCACACTTCTCGATATATCAAAGGAACTAACGCAAGAATGTTTCGCAATGTATATAACGAATCGATGACAGAGTGCGTGTAAATTTCCGAGCTGCGACCACTGTGGCCTAAATATATGTAAATATATGTAAATATATACTTCATAGTGAAGCCGTTGGTGCCCGGGTTTCTTTTACCATTCCTCTTCCCTCTCACCCTCACCTGGTTGATACCTGGTTGATGGGGTTCTGGGAGTTCTTCTACTCCCCAAGCCCGGCCCGGGGCCAGGCTTGACTTGTGAGAGTTTGGTCCACCAGGCTGTTGCTTGGAGCGGCCCGCAGGCCCACATACCCACCACAGCCCGGTTGGTCCGGCACTCCTTGGAGGAATAAATCTAGTTTCCTCTTGAAAATGTCCACGGTTGTTCCGGCAATATCCGGCAATATTCGCCCTCTCTCAATCTTTCTCCCTCCTCCTTTCCCTCTATCAACCACTCGCCCCCTCACCCCCCTCTTCTTCTTTTCACCTCTCTACCATTGTTGTTGTTGTTGTTTTAGATTCAGCTACTCATAACTAAAAGTTCCAAGTGGCACGGGCTATGGTGTGCCCGTAGGTAGAGGTTCTTTGGAGCCATTATCTGTATCAATAGCTGATACTAGAGATTTGGGGATGGATGCGGGGTCTTCATGGTTGATTTCAGCCTCGGAGGGCTGGCTTGTACCAGTTATGGAGCTGGAGGGTTAGTGTAGACCTTTAGGTCTTCCGTTTTTTCTTTGCCCGAGACTTTGGCTCAGCCGTACTGTCGTTGGAGCTTGGTGAGGTGGCCTCCATGAGGAGGCCTCCATGAGGAGGCCGAGTAAGCGTCGTGTTTGTGGTGCGGCGGTTTAAATCCTACTAAGATTTCCTCGTCTAAGAGGAGACACACAGCACCGCTCCTGTACCAGGTAAGTCCATTACGGGCTCACCATAGCCCGTGCTACTTGCCCTGCTCCTATGCCAGGTAAGCTACGGGCTCACCATAACCAGTGCTACTTGGAACTTGTTTCGAGTAGCTAAATCTATAACAACAACAACAACATCCTCTTCTGAGGAGTCTGAGGCAGTCTCAGGTGTCGTGGATTGGTGGTAGAAGCTATTTCAGGAGCGTTGGTGGTGCTGTTAGTATCTGCAAAGCAGAACGTCTGCTAGCGCTTCTGCTAAGATGATGATGGTAGGAGTGTTGGGAGCTGGAGAGGAAATTACCTACTGTTTGTGCCGCCCGGGTCTTGGGATGGTTCAAGAGTCTGTGTTGAAATCGACCTCGTGATCGTCCTTGTGGTAGTCTTCAGTAGTGGAGGCAGTGAGACTGGCGCTAGGGGCTATGATGGGGGCCAGGCCCTTGGCTAGGTATAATCCGTTTAGTTTACTGAAAAAAACGGTGGTTGTCTAGTCCGGCAAGCCTCTCAGCTAGTGTTATAAGACCAGGGGATAATGCCTGCACGTGATGCAGGGGGCTGCGAAGGACCCTGTGGTGCCTTGCGTCCTCATTGTGAAGGCTGGGTCGCCTGGTGGGAGCTGAGGTGGTGGGTTCAGTGTCTGGGGCTCTGGTCGCGAAGGTAGAAGGGTTGTTTCTCTTGGCTTCAACCTAGGCCTTGATGTTTTCCAGTCTGCTGGGGACAACGGTAGGAAATTGCCGGGTGATTGCCATCACAGAGCAAGCAGCGATGGGTTGTTGTCTTGCATATGGAGTAGTGATGGTCCAGTGCGCTCAGGCTGCACCTCTGGACGGGGTGCTGACACTTGATGGTGAGGTGGGAGAGCTCGTAGCACTTGAAGCACTGCTGGAGCTCATGGTATCGTTCCTTTTTTACTTGGTGGGGTGGTATTTGTAAGCCAAAGCAGTAGAATCCTTGTGTGGCAGCCTGGGTGGCCGCAGCTATGGTGGTGAAAGTAATCTTCATTGATGATTTGTCGGTGTTGCAGAACTATAGGTTGAATACACTCAGGTTCGGATTTTCGTCCTCGATATTGTCCATGATATTATGTTGCGGTCGGTGAGCGATCCACTGGCTGGTCCTGCTGGTAAAAACAGTTTTTCCGGCCTGGAACTTACGTGAAAAGTGAGTGAGGATGTAAGTGGTGCTCCTTTCGAAGTATGCCATCGGTGGTCAAGAGTTTTTCTAGTACTTCCTCACATGAAAAGAAGTACATGATTTCATCACCATCCTGACTTGTGTCAGTGGGAGTGATGCTGCTGGCCACGTCATTCAGGACCTTCAGAATATCGCTTTTCCCGAAAGCATGACCGTCAAGTGGAGTAGCTCTAATCTTTAGACGTTTGCATCGCATTGCGTCCACACCCCTCAACGGGTGGCAGTGTATCCTCCTTTCTACCTTCTCTATCTTCTAATACACACCACTTCCTCCTTCTCTCTACTTTCCTTCCCTTCCTTTAAATATCCACCCTTTTTCCTCACTTTCATCCGATTTCCCCCCCTCACCCTTCTCCCACCTTCGACTTCCCTTTTCACCTACTCTCCCAACCTTCCCCTCCCTCTTTTCCCTATCCCCAACTTCCACACTCTCCACTTTGCTTCTTATTCTCCTTACCTTTCATTCAACTCTCTCTCTCTCTCTCTCTCTCTCTCTCTCTCTCTCTCTCTCTCTCTCTCTCTCTCTCTCTCTCTCTCTCTGAGCACATCCACTGGGGCTGGACGGTGAAAAGACGGTCCAGCTTCATTCAAGCTTGCGTTCAATTCCCGACCGTCCAAGTGGTGATGCATCATTCCATTCCCCTCTGTCCTATCCTAAATCCTTATCCAGATCCCTTCCAAGTGCTATATAATCGTAATGGTTTGGCCCTTTCCCCTGATAATTCCCTTCCCTTGTCCCTCTCTCTCTCTCTCAGAAAATTTAATTGTAATATTTTGTTATTAACTTATTTAGGTACATCTGAATTTATGTAGCTGCCTTAGACTGTATAAAGGGCTGCACAGTGTGTCAAGAATTAGGAAAGTGATGCGTAAGCTCCCGGTCTCACAAGATGGTTGATCATTGAGGACCGATTACGAAAACCTGGTACTGCTAAATAGCTCTACGGAAAAACAACCTTTCTTTTTTAAGCTTCAGCAATATCGCAGAGTGGGTCGCTAAAAAAAAAAACGATATTTTGCTATAGATGACAAAGTGTGGGACTGGCACCAACCCGGGCTGCTATGTGACACTCCCATATCTCCCATCTCTCCATCTTGGAAAGTTGGGTGAGGTTAGAGCACAAAGCGTCTGACTTCCGTCCTCGGACAGGCGGACAGGTGGACAGACAGAGAGACAATTTATCTGTAATAAAATATTAGATGCATTATTAGGACAAATTTATATTGTGAACACAATATAATTTTTTTCTGAGTGTTGTTAAGTTACTTTTATTCTAAGTGCAGGAGTGAAAAATAATAAGAGTTGCAACTGAGACTTGTTTTGACCATTGTATCTGATATAATATGAAGTAAGAAGAAATAAATATTTTATTTGCTATTGACAATAACGAAGTGTGTCACAATCAGAGAGCTCCCTTTGTCCGAGTGTTTGAGAGTATAAACACACACACACACACAAACATACACACCCACACACACACACACACACACAGGACAGAGACCGTGTGATAGAGGTGGTATTCAGGAGCGAGAGAACAAAAGAAGACTTGCTAGCAAGGAAGAGCGGGCTAGCAAATGTACAGAGGTTGAAAAAAATATTCCTGCAGAGGGATATGACAAGGGACGAGAGAGAGAGAGAGGGCAACAGCCGCAAGGAGGGAGCGCAGGGAGAAAGAAAGGAATCGGGGAGCCTTAACCCCGAGCCCTACAATCCCAGAGGGGAGCGGGGAACCCTCCACAAGCAACTCAACAGACACAGTGAGAGAAGCACCTGCCCCATCCTCCGCCCAATTGATGCCCTAACTCCCCCCCTCCCCAGAATCTTCCTTCTTCCCCACCCCCAAGCCCTCCCTATCTCCCCCACCCTTCCATTCTCCCCCACACCCCCTAAACCCCTCCAGTATCCTCCATTCTCCTGAGCCCTCCCTTCTCTCCCACTCTCCTCAGCCTTCCCTTTTTCCTCATCCCCCTCGGCACTCCCTATCCCCCCCTCCCCCCCAAGCCCTGCTTCCTTTTATGCCCCCCAAGCCCCCCCCCCAATTCCTCCAAGCCCTCCCTCCTCCCAAACCCCCCCAAGCCTCCCCTTCTCCCACACTCTCCATAGCCTCCCCCTCTCACCCCCCCCCCCCCAAGGCTTCCCCGCTCACCCACCCCCCAAGCCCTCCCTCCTACACCACCCTCCCTATACCAGATCCTCCCAGCCCCCTGCACACAACAAATTCCCCAGGTCCCCCTTCATAGGCCCCCCACATCCCGGTCCCTCCCTGTTTCCCTGCTTCGGAGGAAGCAATAGGATCTGAGAAAGGACAGAAGAGAGTCAGCTTCAGGGTGATGTACTTGAACATAGATGGGATCACAAGCAAGGCAAGTGACCTACGGGAAAGAACACAAGAAGTGAACCCAGATGTAATCAGACTCACAGAAACAAAACTCTCAGGCATCATAACGAATGCGGTATTTCCCCAGAACTACACTATAATAAGGAAAGAGAGGGAAGGACGGGGAGGAGGTGGAGTGGCCCTACTAATGAGAAAGGAATGAAGCTTCAAGGAGATGGTCATCCCAGGCTGCGAGGAATTCAGAGACTACATAACAGGCACCATGACATTGGGAGGACCAAAAGTAGTAGTAGCAATGAATATATATAACCCTCACCAAATTAGAGAAGACCCAGGCCAGAGTATGATAACAACATGTCAGTTAACACTATAATTGAAGGAGGCAGCCTCTGCTGCCTGTAGAAATAGATCCCATCTGCTTATCATGAGAGACTTTCAATCACGGAAAGATAGACTGGGAGAACAAGGAACCGCATGGAGGAGAGGATACATGGAGAGCCAAACTAATAGACGGTGGCGACAAGAAACGTTCTAAGCCAACATGTCAGGGAACTCACTAGGATGAGAGGAAACGATGAACCAGCGAGGCTCGACATAGTCTTCACTTCTGAACGACTCCGACATAAGGGAAATCGGCTATGAGTCCCCAGTAGGAATGAGCGACCACAGTGTACTGGCATTTGAGTATCTGGTTGAGGAAGGGTTATTGAACTCGAGGAGGGTACTGAAAACAAAAAACTGGCATTCCGAAAGGAAAACTATGAGGAGTTAAGGAAATTCCTAACATATATAACATGGGAAATAGAGCTCATGGGAAAGACGGCCCAAGACATGATGGACTTCATCACGCACAAGTGCAAGGAAGCAGCTAAACAAGTTTGTCCCAGTCCAAAAGGAAACCTTTGAAATGAAGATGAGAAACCCATGGTTTAATCAGAGATGTAGGCTAGCTAAGCAGCAAAGTAAAAGGGCATGGAGAAACTATAGGAATAACAGGACACTGGAGAGCAGAGAAAGATACCAGAATGCCAGGAATGAATATGTCAGGATGAGAAGAGAGGCAGAAAGACAATACGAAAATGACATCGCAAGCAAGGCAAAGACTCAGCCTAAATTGCTGCATAGCCACATCAGGAGAAAAACAAAAGTAAAGGAACAGGTTATGAAATTAAAGATAGGGGCAGAAGGATTCACTACAAACGACAAGGAAGTGTGTGAGGAACTGAATAAGAAATTCTAAGAGGTCTTCACCTTAGAGCAAGGAGAAATCGCGGAGATAAGAGAGGGAATAGCTAACCAGGAACCACTGGAAGAGTTTGAGATTACCAGCAGGGAAGTAAGGAAGTGTTTACTAGAGTTGGATGTGACAAAGGCTATAGGCCCAGATGGAATCTCCCCTTGGATACTAAAGGAAGGAGCAGAAGAACTGTGCCTACCACTCTCCATAGTGTATAACAAATCTCTGGCAACAGGGGAAACTGCCAGAAATTTGGAAAGCAGCTAACGTAGTCCCGATTTACAAGAAAGAGGATAGACAGGAGGCACTGAATTACAGGCCAGTGTCCCTAACCTGCATACCATGCAAGCTGATGGAGAAGATTGTGCGAAGAATGCTAGTGGAGCGAAAGAACTCAGAGAACAGATACTCAGAGAATGACAAGGTGGTGTGTCTGAAGAACTGAATAAGAGATTCCCGGAGGTCTTCACAATAGAACAAAGAGAAGCCCGTGCACTAAATGAGGGAGGAGGCAAATTATATCACCTTGGAGGAATTTGACCTCACCAGTGTTGAGGACAAAAGAAATCAGTTGGAGCTGAATGTGACAAAGGCTGTTGGGCTTGACAAAATATCACCGAGGATATTAAAAGAAGATGCAGAGGCACTAAGTGTGCCACTCTCTACTGGTGCATAACAGATCACTAGAAACAGGAGATCTACCGGAAAGCTGGAATACAGCAAATGAACTCCCAATATGCAAAAAGGGTGACAGGACAAGAGGCACTGAACTGCAGGTCAGTTTTCCCAAACTTATATACAATGCAAGGTGATGGAGAAGATCGTAAGGAAAAGGCTCGTAGAGCATCTGGAAGGAAATAGGTTTGTACACATCACCAGCATGGGTTCAGAGATGGTAAATCGTGCCTCACAGGTTTAATAGAATTCTATGACTAAGCAACAAAAATTAGGCAAGAAAGAGAAGGGTGGCCAGACTGCAATTTCCTGGTCTCTCAGAAATCTTTTGACACAGTACCCCAAAAATCGTATGTTACAAAAGTTGGAGCAAAAGGCAGGAGTAAAAGGTTAGGTGCTCCAATGGATAAGGGAGTATCTAAGCAACAGGAAACATCAAATAACTGTGAGGGGGGGGGGGGACATCAGAGTGGAGAGATATCACCAGCGGAGTCCCACAGGGCTCTGTACTTGGACCCATCCTGTTTCTGATATATAGTAAACGATCTTCCAATGGGCTATAGACTCGTTCCTCTCAATGTTTTGTTTGCTGATGATGCAAAAATTATGAGAAGAATCAAGAGAGATGAAGATAGACAGAGACTACAGGACGATCTGGACAAACAGGAGGAATGGTCTTGAAAATGGCTACTTAAGTTCAACTCTGGAAAGTGTAAAGTAATGAAATTAGGTGAAGGGAACAGAAAGCTGAACACAAGGTACCATCTGAGAGGTGAAATCCTGCAAGAGTCAAATAGAGAGAGAGAGAGAGAGATCTAGGGGTTGATATCAGCACCGAACCTGTCCCCAGAGGCCCACATCAAAAGGATATCATCAGCGGCATATACTAGATTGGCCAACATAAGAACTGTCCTTTAGAACTTGCAGTATAAAATCTTTCAGGCCCTTGTATACCGCTTATATCTGACCAATTCTGGAATATGCAGCGCCAGCCTGGAGTCCATACCTAGTTAAAAACAAGACAAAGTTAGAGAAGATTCATCGGTATGTCACCAGACTCGTCCCGGAACTGAGAGGTATAAGTTACGAGGAAAGGCCAAGGGAAGCTGAACCTCACGTCCCTGGAAAACATAAGAGTAAGGTGAGACATGATAATCACCTACACAATTTTCAGGGGGAAATTGACAGGGTGGACAAAGACAAACTCTTTAGCACGGGTGGAACACGAACAAGAGGACACAGGTGGAAACTTAGTACCCAAATGAGCCACAGTGACATTAGAAAGAATTTGTTCAGTGTCAGAGTAGTTAACAAATGGAATAAATTAAGTAGTGATGTGGTGGAAGGCTGACTCCATACACAGTTTCAGATGTTAATTTGATATAGCCCAGTAGGCTCAGGAATCTGTATCGGCATGTATTGAAAGCTTATTTGTAATATCTTTTTATTTTAACAATGTTACTGAAATCTAGAAGGCAAATCCAATTATTTTATCATGTCATTATATAGGAATATGGGTAATATATAGCATAAGCGAAAAGTGGTGGATTAAAATCGCACTCGCTTAATATGCACCAACAGGCCTAATACTAATGTTCCTATATAAATCCTCTGAACAGCCTATAATTATCCAACGATTTTAAAACATTGCTGTATACTCAAGGAGGAGGAGGGGGGGGGGGGGGGAAGGAAAAATAGTGACTGACATAATTTAAGATTGTTTCGTGAGTGTGAGTAATGTTGCTTCAGTCACGTTTTTGTGATTCTTTACATATTTTGTTATATTGTATAATATAGGTGGAGGCGTTGAATGGGAGGATGGCCCTCAGTACCCTCATGCCCGGGGTTCTTTTACTCATGGGTCCGCCGTGACTCAAGTAAAAAATTCCAGGAAGGGCAGTTTTAGCTAATATTTACCGAGGTCTGCCGAGGCGAGTCTAGAGCTAATCTAAACCTCCCGGAGGCAAATTTAATCCAATTGCAGCAGAGCCAATCTCGAACGCTTACAATTTTTAAAACACTGACAAAATTATATTAAAAGTTTTTGGATATAGAAGATGTACTAAACAAATTAGGCTTCATTAGTTTTTGTTTTATTTGAAGAACAAATAAAAAAATTGTTTCCCTTATATTAACCCAGCCACTTGAGCTGGACGGTAGAGCGACTGTCTCGCTTCGTGCAGGTCGGCATTCAATCCCCGACCGTCCAAGTGGTTGGGCACTATTCCTTCCTTCCGTCCCATTCCAAACCCTTATCCTGATTCCTTCCAAGTACTATATAGTCGTAATGGCTTGGCGCTTTATCCTCCTAATTCCCTTCCTTTATTTAAAAACAAATTGGTCATCGATTTGTACTTCCGCGTCTTACAAATAACTCTCGTTGAAAAAGGTTATCGTGTAGAAAAATAAATTCTTTAACAGAGGAATCTCTAAGTTGGCAATTATGAGGCTGGTCAAGAAATAGTAGGAAGTTTCTGTCTAGTTATTACCCATCTTGAATGAAAACTATGGTGTTATTGGGCATTACTTTAACTGTGTGTGTTATATCTTACCTTGTGTTATACCTCAGCCTGTGTTATATCATAATTCTGCTCTCCAGCTCCTTCCTCTTCTAACTATGGTCACTTGATCCTACCACACTTTACATAAGAAATAGGAACCGATACCATTTAAAGTTGCCAACATACCATTAACTAATGAATCCAAACATACGAGCCTTGCTGTGTCTTTAACAATATGCTGCCTTTATCAGCCAATTCCTGAACCAAATTATCTCATTAGTCGCACTTCCCTTTTGCTTATAGTCAGGTTACTTGGTTCAAGCTCTTCACACGGAACACTAAAACAAACCCCCCCCCCCAAGCTCGTCGTTCCGAAACCCCCTCCACATCAACCTTCTAATTCCAGACAAAGGCACTCATTCGTGTCTGTGATGTTCCGAAGGTTAATTGGTATTTGTACTGATGCCGGATCACAGCTTACCTGAACGCCGTGGGGCAGAGTCCAGCTTCCGGAACACAATTTTGGTTCAGTGCCTCGTTCTTGCTTCTATTGCTGCAAGAACGACGCATCAAAAAAGTATGTTACTTGCTGCATTGTTCTGGCTGTTTGTGTCGCAGCTGCTTATGTTGTTCCCGTTGACACTGTGGCTACTGCTGTTCCTGCTGCTGCCGCTTCTGTTGCTGCTGACGTTTTGGCTATTGTTTTTAGTGTTTTTGTTGCTCAGATTGCTGCTGCTGATAGGTGATAGCCAAAGCTATTTGAACCCCCCCCCCCCCGCCGGCACCCGGATGGTAATCTTGGGCATAGCATTTTATCAAATCACCTCATTCTTTGGGGCACACGTGAGGAACACAAATGCGAACAAGCCTGAATGGTCCTCAGGACTATATGCAACTGAAAACTCACACCCCACAAGTGACTCGAACCCATACTGCCAGGAGCAACGCAACTGGTATGTACAGGACGCCTTAATCCACTTGACCATCACGACTGGACAAAAGGAGGTGATAGCCTTCCTCACGTGTGCCCAAAAGAATGAGGTGATTTGATAAAATGCTATGCCCAAGATTACCATCTGGGTGCCGGCGAGGTGGGGGAGGGGGGTATGGTTTAAATAGCTTCGGCTATCACCTCCTTTTGTCCGGTCGTAATGCTCAAGTGGATTAAGGCGTCCTGGATATACCAGTTGCGTTGCTCCTGGCAGTATGGGTTCGAGTCACTTCTGGGGTGTGAGTTTTCAGTTGCATATAGTCTTGGGGACCATTCAGGCTTGTTCGCATATATATATATATATATATATATATATATATATATATATATATATATATATATATATATATATATATATATATATATATATATGTATATATATATATATATATATATATATATATATATATATATATATATATATATATATATATATATATATATATATATATATATATATATATACAATATATGTGTGTGTCTTTTTTTGTTAGATTATGAATAAATGGATTGTACTAGATCAGGTAGACTTTATAAACAGGTTTAAATGTAAATATTACAGACCCTAAATGGCTCTTAATCTTATATACCTGTAGGTATAATTTTAAGAGAGAGTAATCAAGAACAAAGACTCATCCCACGCAAGCGTAACTAAGCATTTACACCCTCCCTCCCCCCCCCCTCCCTAAACACACACACACCCGAAGTAAAACAAAATATTCGCAAGATCTTTGCTTCCGAAAGAGATGACAAGCACTAACTGCTCCATAACATAACAAAGCCATCTTAAGATTACTCGCCTCCACCGTCGCAGCTGCTCTCGCCTTCCCGTAATTATTCTTCTTCCTTTGATGCGACATTGTACTGTTTCATCCGTAGGCTACTTTCAGGCGCCAGGCTACTTTCCTGCCAGTTGCTCACGGACGAGAATGTGGCTTATATATATATATATATATATATATATATATATATATATATATATATATATATATATATATATATATATATATATATATATATATATATATATATATATATATATATATATATATATACATATATATATATATATATATATATATATATATATATATATATATATATATATATATATTATTAAATATGACCGAAAAAGTAAGATTAATAATTCTAACACGAATTACATATATACTAGAAATTATATATGTACTATATATAATATATATATATATTATATATGTATAATTATATATGTACTAGAAATAAAAATGAATTTTGGAGAAGTGATTTTTGATTTACCTCCAACAGTGAAGCGTAATGTACGAAAGATTGAGAAAATTCGTGTTAGAATTATTAATCTTACTTTTTCGGTCATATTTAATAATATATGTCTACAGGAAAGACTGCTACCAAAATATACTAATATATATATATATATATATATATATATATATATATATATATATATATATATATATATATATATATATATATATATATATATATAGAGAGAGAGATATGTATATCTTCTTGAATATATTACAAATACTTGGAGATATCAGCATGACTACATCCCGAAATCCCGACACAATCCGACCAGGTATCAAAATTAGGAGAGATCAAAGTTTTAATCAGAGGTACAAAGCTGAAGGCCTCTATGCAGTCTGCTGAATTAACATGCAATAAACACCAGTGCAATATCCCACACTCGTACCACCGTTGCATATCATTAATTTGTTTGGCGAGACGTTTATTCGATATACATTGCCTGTGTAGACCCCGAATACCGAGCCTTGATGGAGCCCGCAGTCATTGTGTTTGTGCGAAAATGAAAAAAAAAAAAATATGAAAGTGAAAAATCTGGTTTAAATATGAGTTTTAGCAGTGAGTTGGTCCTTTTGTTGTTATTGTTTCTATACGTTATTTTAGTTTTAACTTCCTTTGGCATCCATTTCTATATGCCTCCACCAATACTCCCTGCACCCCTTCTACTAATACTTCCCTCCACTATCTCCAGTTAGACTTTATATACACGCAAGTAAACCATCGTTCCATCCTCCACTATTTTGCTTCTTCTTACGCCTCCAGTAAAATAGGCTCCACCGCCTCCACTAGTATGTCCTCCATTATCTAACATTGGGGACGAACCTGATAAGGTACTGTCATCACAGAAAAAATAAAAGAGTCATTGTTTCTTGCTTGTCGGAGTTACATCTCAAGCTAACCAAGGGAATTAGCATCGTGCTTTCTCTTCATAATTTCCTTCCCTTTCCTCTGAGTCATCAATTTACCGCCCTACTTTAAAGTTAGACAAAAATCATCTGGCATACTGAAAGATCTATCAACATGCATTTTAGGCAGGTTAATGAACATTCCTTAAAATTTTTAAGAATCTTATTGCTAATATATTTGCTTTGCAATTACTGTTTGTGTTTATCTTTTGAATGATTTACATGCTATGAGACGTATAACTACCGTGTTTGACGGTCGATAGGATGAATTGTTATAACGTAAGCTTAAGCTTGTAATAAAGAACATGCACTTTAAAATCACTTTCAATAAATGTGATGTCAAGTCTAATATAATTGTTTCAACAAAGCATTATTATGAAATAGAAATGCATCTTAAACATTGGAAAATGAGGCCTTTACAGCTTGGAAATTAGACTGCAAGCACCATTCTCCTCTAAGATGGAATTCTTGTCTAAGATCTTACCTCATGTCATTATATGAAATCTAAGATAGACCCTGCCATCAGTCATGAAGAAAACGTGATGTAACGTGCCAAAGGCTTCAACACCCAGGCACTTCAACACACCTGACTCAAGGCTGCATACCCAGCCTTTCCAACACATCTGACTTAAGGCCGAACAACTAGATTCTCGAACACACCTGATCTGATTGAAAGAAGAACATCTAGATTTATTCGAACACCTAGACTCTACCCCACAGCTCACTCAAAGCCAAACATAAACTCTCAAACACACCTATATAAAGGACGAACACCCAGACTCTCTAGCACACCTGAATCCAGTCCAAACACCCCGAAATCTCGAACAGAGATTCTTCTCCAGCAGCTGAACATACGGCCATGACGTATGTTCAGATTACTTGAAAGTACTCTAAGAATTGATTTAATGTGTTGGTTGTAGAGTAATACACACCTTCGTATTCAAGTGAAGTTTGCATGTAAACTGGTCTGGATTGATCAAGCTGCATCATCACCCACATGTTTAGTAGATTTGATATATTTATTAATCTTTTATCTAATATACTAATCAATTTATTATTATTAATATTGTTTTTTTCATTATTATCGTTGTTCAGTGGGATCCATGAGGAGGATTTGTCCCCCTAACGGGGGACGAATCGGTCGGCCGGTCGAATAGGAGCCGGTCGGCCGAGCGGACAGCACGCTGGACTTGTGATCCTGTGGTCCTGGGTTCGATCCCAGGCGCCGGCGAGAAACAATGGGCAGAGTTTCTTTCACTCTATGCCCCTGTTACCTAGCAGTAAAATAGGTACCTGGGTGTTAGTCAGCTGTCACGGGCTGCGTCCTGAGGGTGGAGGCCTGGTCGAGGACCGGGCCGCGGGGACACTAAAAAGCCCCGAAATCATCTCAAGATAACCTCAAGATAACCCGTTCACTTGGTACTACAAAGCTAGCGCCCCGGAACACCACTACGCCAAGACATGGTCAAAAGCAGTGCAATCTGGGATTTCACTGAACCTTCTATTGATTCTGAGGCTTATAAATGAAGCCCAATCAGGGTTTTAAGTATTCCCCTTCCCTTCCCACATACCCTCTGGCTCATGATCCAGTAGCTCTCCTAACGTTAATGTAACTTCATTGTGCATTTGACAAGAATATTTAGTGGAGAACTACCGGACCATTAGCCAGAGTACATGTGATCAAATGTTGGTGGAGAACTACTGGATCATTAGCCAGAGTGCATGTGTTCAAATGTTGGTGGAGAACTACTGGATCATTAGCCAGAGTGCATGTGTTGAAATGTTGGTGGAGAACTACTGGATCATTAGCCAGAGTGCCTCAAATCCACTGGGGCTGTGAGGCGACGCAAACCAAGGCCTTCCCAGCCGCATACTCTACCACTGTACTATGGCGTAGAATGTTGTCTTGCGTAAAAACGAGGATTGGCTTCAGGAGAGGCCTACAGACTTCCAGTAATTTCAGTAGAAATCCGGTTGTAAGATTTTTTTACTAAGATGGTACAGTAGTAGAGTATGCGGCTGCCAATCCTTGATCAGGGGTTCGCGTTGCCTCACAGCACCAAGGGATTTTCTTTTTAACTGAATATCACTTTAGTGTGATTTTCTGTTTGTATTATTATTGCTTGAAATAATGATTATTCTTTTCATTTGCTTTCATATTAAAACTGCGTGCTGGACTCCTATCCCCTACGTGAAGAACACCCCAACACTCCCCATCTTGAGAGTTACATGTAAACTTTGATGACCACTAAAATCCACGGGATGTGACACTAATATCATCAAGGTAGCCACAACGGGACGAAGTTACCCCTCTCTGGAGATTTTCTTTACGGTTTAATGGGTGATGCTGATGACATCTGTGGCCCTCTTCCGAGGACCAGGTGTCGACCTCGAAGTGGGGAAGGATATTGTCGAGGTAAGTTTCAGTAGTTTCTTGGAACCGTTATTGCACACTTTTTTTCTTGACGGGGGACTTGAGGTGGTGTGAGATCTACAGGATCTCACACCTGTAGACTGTGAGTTCAGTCCACGTTCTTGGACACCATTACATCACTATACATACTACACCACATCCTTGTCCTAATATCACTTTTAAGTGATGTGTAGACGTATTCGCTAAGTGATTTCTTCTACAATGAGGGTTAAAGTGCACACATTACATTGTCTTTTCATGTGAGAGTTAAAATGGTTTGCCATAAGTGCTGTTTGGGAAGGGGGCCCTGAAACCCGCGATGATACTTCAGCTAGTAGAAATTACCCAGAGAGTCAGTACAGTACCGGGCCACAGGAATGGTGCTGCACCTACGTGACCAGTGGAGGAGAGAAGCTTCCACTCCCTGGACATGTTCCAGTGTGTCTTGTATATTCCCTTTATATATTTGTATCTAAGATAGAGATATCACTATAAACGGAGCAAATGTACAAACATAATATTAATGGCCATATAAATATGTTTGAGGTATGTGGATATATATATCCACATACCTTAATATATATTAAGCCAGAACGTCGTACTTGGCCTACTATGCAAGGCCCAATTTGCCTAATAAGCCAAATTTTCCAGAATTTCAATATTTTTCTTATTTTTTCTTATAATGAATAGCTTTATCATTTCATAAGAAAAAAATAGAGAAAATATATTAATTCAGGAATACTTGGCTTATTAGGCAAATCGGGCCTTACATAGTAGGCCGAGAAGTGCGTTCTGGCTACTAGGTACGACATATATAATATATATATATATATATATATATATATATATATATATATATATATATATATATATATATATATATATATATATATATATATATATATATATATATATATATATATATATATATATATATGACCGAACCTAACCAACCCTACCTAACCTAACCTAACCTATCTTAACCTAACCTAAACTAACGTAACTAAATAAATAATTTATGCTCCTAATATAATATAATAATAATAATTCAAATAAACTAACTGGAAACATTTTATTGAAAATACAGAAATCACTCGCCTGTTCTGTCTACATTTAATAGACAGAACATATACAACACACATACAAGATAATAGTATCTTCAACACTCTATGCTATTATCATCAGGTTGTCATCCAATATCAGCAAGACTCTATCAGCTGTTTATATCAAGTGGTAGCCCAACTCCTGGCTCTCCACTTATCCCACCAACCTCACCAAGTGAGTTAAATCTCATAATGCAATATCGCACTATCAGCCCTAGAATATATATATATATATATAAATATTCACAGGTAACTCAGCCTGTAAGCTGTAACTGTATAAACATCAGTATTCCTTGTTACTACAAATGACCAATCACCCGCCTTTCACTGCGTCCTTGCATGCCAATGACACTCAAGCACTCTACCAACTCTATAAGCAATGAATAAGAACCTCCTCTCTGCCTCTAGAGGTTCACTACCCTGAACATCTTCAGGTTCTTCCAGAATTATCTACCAGGGTCTTCTACAGCTCTACGAGGCTGCTACACCTATGAAGTTTTCCCCTTCAACAGCAATGATGCTTCACCACTGGTACCACAGAAGCACGTGGCACTCCTCTTCACTGCTTCTCCTCACACGGCTTGAGGTCCTACTCTTCACTGTGGGGCTGCTCTTCCACAGAGCTCAGTATTTGTTCAATAGCCTTGGAGTTCCATCTACTAACTCCTCCTACTGAATTGACTTGAGAATGGTCCAGAACGGACCGAAATGTCGTCGTCCCTTCAACTTCTAGTGTGTGGTCTGGTCAACTGACTCCTCTTACTGGCCTCGAAGTTTTCTCTGCAACTCCCTCCCTCAGACAAACCTGCAACCCATTGACACGCCAATAAAGTTGTTCCTCTACAAACATATAACTAAAATAAACTCACACACAATAATTGTTTCAACTCGACATCTCTCTGATTCCCGCATGACCTGAGGGAACTCCCCCACATTCAGATGGGTCCATTCTCCACTTACCCGTGGCAGTCCGCCCACCCGAGACTGCCAGCTGCTGGATTAGTCAGTTCCCTCCAAGCTCTCGGCGGTAGAGAATGTGCTGCTCCTCTCCTGAGCTGGTTCCCTCATCTCTATTCTCTAATTTAGGCCTTCTGCCTTAATAAAATATGCCTAATATATCAATAAATACTTGATACGGTCGCTGGGCACACGACCAACAACAAGCAATCACTGTTAACTGGTTTAAAATAGCTTACCACAGAATTTGATTCGCTCGCTGACGCTCACTGGCCGAGCAGTTGACACTGGGCGTCCTAGGATGCCCACAAAATACTTCAACGACTGCTCTACAACTCTTCCTGCAGTCAATGACTTCAGCTCACACGTTTCCAGACTTATTCCACAATCGAAACGTCTGTCCACTTCCGTCTTCTTGAAAGTATATCAAACAGGGGTTCTTCTCTAGCAGGGGCTCAATGAAGCGCGACCTCCCCTCATGATTTTTGGAGCGCAAGTGAGGTCAAGATCCTCTGAAACGAGCCTCATACCTCTAGCAAATTGTGTGTGTGTGTGTGTGTGTGTGTGTGTGTGTGTGTGTGTGTGTGTGTGTGTGTGTGTGTGTGTGTGTGTGTGTGTGTGTGTGTGTGTGTGTGTGTGTGTGTGTGTGTGTGTGTGTGTGTGTGTATCTGAGAGCTACCTCGAGAGTGTAAAAATCTCCCGCTGCCGCTTGAAGTTAACGCAGTCAAAAGCCCTTCAGGGGGAAATGCGATGACTTAATCTCAGATATTAAAGACCATAATTAAACAAAATTACTCATTTCAAGAGCTTCGTAAACACACTCATGGACAGATGACGTAGCCCACAACACCCCCCCTCCCCCCCCCCCACACACACACACACAATCTATCTCCTGAAGCCCACATCTAAAGAATAACATCTGCGGCGTATGCGTGGCAGGCTGGCTAACATCAGAACTGCCTTCAGAAACCTGTGTAAGGAATCATTCAGAACCTTGTATACCACATATGTAAGACCAATCCTGGAGTATGCAGCCCCAGCATGGAGCCTGTACCTTGTCAAGCTCAAGACGAAGCTTGAAAAAGTTCAGAGATATGCCACTAGGCTAGTCCTTGTACTAAGAGGCATGAGGATTCGAACCTGCAGTCCGAGAGCATCCCAGACGCTGCCTTAATCGACTGAGCTACGACATGGTCAAAAGGAGTTGAAACCGAAGTTCTACTGAACTTACTGGATCCTGCACACACACACACACACACACACACACACATATCCGGGGCGCCAGTGGCTGTGTAAATAACACGCTGGACGCATAATCCTGTGGCCCGGGTTCAATTCCCAGCGCCGGCGAGAAACAATGGGCAGAGTTTCTTTCACCCTAATGCCCCTGCTACCTAGCAGTAAATAGGAACTTGGGAGTTAGACAGCTGTTACGGCCTGCTTCCTGGAGGTGTGTGGGGTGTGGAAAAAAATAGTAGTTAGTAACAGTTGATTGATTGACAGTTGAGAGGCGGGCCGAAAGAACAGAGCTCAAACCCCGCAAGCACAACTAGGTGAATACACACACACACTTTGTGTGTGTATCATATCTCAAATGTAGATATGATAGAGCCCAGTAGGCTCGGGAATCTGTACATCAGTTGCTTGACAGTTGAGAGGCGAGACCAAAGCGCCAAAGGTCTACCCTCACAAGCACAACTAGGTGAGTACACATACAATTTAGACAAAAACTAGATATAATTATACGCAAATCTACCGCGTCTTGGTCATCCATCACTCAAAGTATTCACTCTTTTTTTTCACTCGCGGCCTGACTGGAGTCTTAGACAATATTGCCTACAGCCTCATCCATCTTGCGGCTCATTCTCGGCTTCACTCAATTTTTCCTCTGTGTGATGGCTGCTCTTTCTCCAGGGACGTTATCCGTCTGCCAGAACCAACAGTTCTCTAGTGGCCAGTTCAAAATATGAAGGGGAAAAATGTTTGTCGGAGTATTAGCACCGTGTGAGGGGACCCGTTGGGTCCGTTGGATCTGCATGTTCTGTTGGCTTTGTTTGTCTGACCGTTGATGAAGAGTCTGTTGATACAGATGGTTTGATGGTTGATAAAGACTCATTAAGAGTTGTGTTTGTACTCTAACTCCCCTTCCCACTTCGTGGGTAGAGGGTTTTTATGTTGCTTCCAGGCACCAATCCCCGCAGCCACTGGGCATGGCGAGAAGGCTTAAGCATTCATAATTCCCTATCAAGACAAACTAAAATATTTAAAAATGGTAGATGGCAATTTCAACCCACAAAAGTTACGATGATAATAATAACATGTGAAATGGAAAATAATTTTTTGTATTTGATTTTTCTTATATGGGACACAGCACACAAAGGGAGAGGTGCACAGTATATCATAAAGAAAACTAAAGCTGAGGGCAAAACAACAAGCTCCCTAAACGGCAGGATTGTTGACATGACAGCAGTATGCACGGAAAATCTATTAAAGTGGAAGTTCCTCGCAAGGCCCCGAAACGGGAGGGTAATCATATATGGGCATGAGGGGTCCCCACCAGCCGCCGCCATACCCACTTGTGGGCTCCGGCCAGGTCAATCACCCTCCCGTGAGAAACCATTTGTAGAAGTGGTACTCCAGATGATGACTCTGCTTAGATGGCTCCCAGCTATCCTGGCTACAGTTCACCTAAACAAGACTATATTGACCCTTATGTACCCAGTGCACGGTGATCCTGGGACTAATGTGGTCTGCCCCTTGATGTGGTCTTGGACCACATTCTGTACATGGAAAGTGTCCAGGTTAGGGCTTTCACAGAGCAAATCTCAAAGTCGCTCTTGGTGACTCCCATTTCCTGAAGTCCACACGCACTCTCCTTGCACCATCCTCCTCCCCAATTAAGGGTTATCGAAGAGGCGGATTCTGTGTGCTTACCAGCATATTTCCTCACCTTTTGAAGGATCTTTGGTGTGCCGTATTTGTCTCCCTTGCTCTGATGTGCACGGGAGAGTGGGGAGCTATCAGCAGAGACCTGGGTGTCTAATATGAAGGCCTCGTCACCTTTGCAAGCTATGATGTCAGGCTTGCAGAAGGTCCCTACATTCGGTATACGAACCTCACATTCCACCTCGAAACCTCTTTGCCGCAGGCGACCAGCTACGAACCGAGTGATATCGTCATGACCTCCGAGCCCTGTGCTTCTAATAGCATGACTGGGATATGTGGCCCAGGGTCCCTGGTCTCTGGCAAGCATCACAGTGACCAGAACCCTCGAGTCTACCCCCTAGCTGCTCTAGACGGAGTGGCTACAGCATTTGCCCTAATCTGGATGGCATGAGCAAAATCTCCTCCACTTAGCAGACGAGTATCGGATGAGACCCACTTGTGGCAGGAAGGAACCTCACAAGGAGACTCAATGGTGCCTACGATGCTCATCGATTGCTAAGCTTAACGTACGGCACATTGCAGCATTTACCTTAAGGCCACAATCAAGCAGTGTGTAGCAAATACTTGTTATAAGCCTTTGTAATCCGGCAGCTGTCTCTGCTGCCACAACCAGATCGTTGGCGAATGCCAGAGCTGATACTTTTTCGCCCCTATTCCAATATCTAGCCCCAAGTCCTTAGCCCTAGTAGTTGCCTTATCAATTATTAGGTTAAAAGGAAATGGGGATAGGGGGTCACCCTGTTTCACCCCCCTAGTGATCAGGATGTCCTTCGACTTCTTCCCTTGGTTGGTAATTATGGATGAGGACAGTTCATAGCCCGACATCGTGTATGTCCTTAAAGACTTCTGAATGCCTTTACGTTTCATGGCCTGCTGAATGGCCGGATGGGAGACGTTATCGAAAGCCTTCTCCATATCCAGAAACGCTAGGTGCGAGTTGTGCTTCAGCGCACAACCTCAGCTAGGAGGGCATCCAGGATCACCAGGTTTTCAGGACACCCGTCCATAGGGACGAAAGCTTTTTGCCGCCTGTCGATCCTGACTGCCTCGGAGAGTCTGCTGCTTGGAGTCTTATGGAACAGCCTCACTATCGTAGATGACATGGTTATGGGGCGATACTGGGAAGGAGTGTCTGGATTCGGTTTCTTTGGTATCAGCACTATCTTATTCTTACGAAAAGTGAGTGACAGGGGTTCGTTTGCCAACCACAGGTTAAACAATTTTGCAAACACAATGACTGGTATGGACTTGAGTGTAGGTATAGTAATACCGTCTAGGCTGGGAGCAACATTGTTACTAGTCTTGAGAGCAACAAGGAATTCCTCTGATGTTGTAGGGTCCCTTAGTTGCTGATTAACTGGATCACGGTTACGAATTGGGCGGCGGTCCGGTGATGTGGGTCTAGAGAAGAGTGTCTCCCAGAATGTAAAGAGACGAGCTGGCTCTACCTCAGTGGGGGTTACTTTCCAGCCTCCGGAGAGGACGTTCACAACGACCTTGAAACAGTTCTTCTCATACACGCTCTGACACAGAATGTTCTGTGCTCTTCGCTCCCTCTTTCGTCCGGTCGGAGGTTGGGTTGGATCGGCACGATTTATCGGTGGGGGTCTCTGTCTATGTGCATGGTGGGGCCGCGGTGTGTGGTCACCTGATCTTTTGGCAGAAATAACTACTCGAGAATGACGCTCAAGGATCTTATTCACGTTATGGCCGTTACCACTGACCAGGTCAGTAATTGCTTCATCAAGGAATTCTCCATACAGTTTCCTGGCCCCTGGGTGCAATAGCTGCAAGGAATTCCACCATAATTTCTGTAGTGGTTTTCACAAATTTTTTGGGATGGGTGACAAGGCACGAAAACCCTTGACAGGGGCAGACGGCCTTTGGGAAAGCTTAAACCAAGTGTCACTGACAAATGGCCCCTACTGCAGGTAGATGGAAGGTCCCCTTAGAGCAGCAGCAGGGGGAAGGGGGGACGACTCAGTTGTTAACGAAATCAGGAGTGATACGAAAAGGCCAGCTGAGGACTTCACACAGTTACTGTGAGCGATAACTGTGCATTATGTTCTCTCTGAAGCATATACAGTCGGAGGGGAGGATCATATAAATGCAGATACCATGGGAGAGAGTCATAGTTACTCCCAAATAATAATAATTCATTGTGTCGGGAGACAGGAAGCCAGAGTGCATTCATACACGTAGGCTTATATAGAAGTCCCCATCAACCCCCCCTCCTCCCACCAGGTCAAGTTACTGACCCCACCCAGGATGCAACCCCACAATAGGCTGACTAATTCCTGAGTACCTACTCACAGCAAGGTGAACAGCATCATTAGGTGACAGGAAATGTGCCCAATCATTTCATTCCCGCCCGGGGTTCGAACATGGAAGTCTTCGTTGTGCGCCGAGAACGAACTCGACTGTGCCCGAGCACGACCCCTCGAGTGTTGGTGCACTCGAGGGACGACATAATTGACCACACATTAAGTTGTGTGGTTAATTATATGTACTTACTGTGCACCGGTGAAGCTTTCTTGAGGCGAGATTGGAAGAGTGGTGGAGAGCGAAGCGCTTCTTTGAGAAGTGTTCGGACGCCATCATTTGTGTGTCGTTTGTAATGTGTTGCTTAGACAGGGGTTTGTCGGCTGGATTAACGATCATTTAGCCTTTGATGATGAGGACTGGTTGTATTTATTAACAACATTTCACAATCATTCGGTATTTTTTGTATTACATTTTGCCAATTCGTGTGATCAAAACTCTGACAAATAATGAATAAGGATTCACGAGAACAATTACTCAATTCCAGGACAGAATCGTTTTCATAAAATTCAGACCATGGTAATGACGCTTTCACACGGACGAACGTGTTGTTATGGATGGAAATTTGCATGGAAATTGTGGCAAACAGCGAAGATTCATTCCGACCAAAAAAGTAAGAAAAAGATGGAATTAATCCCTACAAAACACCGCACCTCGTGTAAGTCTTCCACAAACACCTGACCACCTCTTTCCTCGAGGCGCATGTTTGCGTATGTACGCCTCAGGATACATCGTTAGGTGGGTCAGGCCTCAGTCTATTCCTCACAAATGTACGCAAGGGAGATAAAAAGATTAAAAATGCGCGTGAACACACACACACACACACAAAAAAAAAACCCGCAACCACAAATAGGTGAGTACAAATAGGTAGATGAGTACACACACACACACACACACACACACACACACACACACACACACATAAACACACACACACACACACACACACACACACACACACACACACACACACACACACACACACATAAACACACTCAAGTCAAATTATTCCTACCTCACGATTTGCTAAGGGTCGTTAAGGCCCCATACGTCTTAACCCTGAACTAGAGTATGCTAATATTACCGACTTGCCACCAGATTATTTCCAGAAATAAGTCTGTGAGTAGAGGACAAGTCATCATATTCATTGCATCGCACTGAGCGCAGCAGAGTATAATATGACCAACACACTTTGACTCTTTAATATATCAGGTAACTTCTCAAGGAAAATTAACATAAAATTCTGAAAATTGTTCACAAGGAAACCATTAATTAATCACCTCACAGGTGGCGGCAGGTGAACGTGCTTTTCTCGATAAAACATTCCAATTAAGGTCTTTGATGAATTCGGAACGAGTATTTTGCTGGTGTGATCTTGGCGTGACGGGTGTTCTGCTTACTGGTGTGATCTTGGTGTGACGAGTGTTCTGCTTACTGGTGTGATCTTGGTGTGACGGGTGTTCTGCTTACTGGTGTGATCTTGGTGTGACGGGTGTTCTGCTTACTGGTGTGATCTTGGTGTGACGGGTGTTCTGCTTACTGGTGTGATCTTGGTGTGACGGGTGTTCTGCTTACTGGTGTGATCTTGGTGTGACGGGTGTTCTGCTTACTGGAGTGATCTTGGTGTGACGGGTGTTCTGCTTACTGGAGTGATCTTGGTGTGACGGGTGCTCTGCTTACTGGTGTACGTGAAACTAGACACATAATACATGACCCTTGATACATGGTCCGGGGTCATGTGTCTGTGACTATTGACATGTTATAGATGATTACCCATGCCTTGCAATGAGGTAGAGAGAGAGTAGAGAGAGAGAGAGACAGAGAGAGACAGAGAGACAGAGAGAGGGAGAGAGAGAGAGAGAGAGAGAGAGAGAGAGAGAGAGAGAGAGAGAGAGAGAGAGAGAGAGAGAGAGAGAGAGAGAGAGAGAGAGACAGAGAGAGACAGAGAGAGAGACAGACAGAGAGAGAGAGAGAGAGAGAGAGAGAGAGAGAGAGAGAGAGAGAGAGAGAGAGAGAGAGAGACGGAGACAGTGCCAGAAAACAATCATTTAGCAACTTGTGCGCATGTATCCAGGATACATGCAAGCCTATAACGATGACTGCATCAGCTGGTATCTAAAATTCATTAAACATATTGCACTTAAGAATATTATAAAGAATTTGAATAATGATGAAAGAATGTCTTATTGGGGATTTTGAGAAAACTATTATTCAACATAACCCATAATATCCTCTAAAGAGGGAGCTGGCGACCAGATCAATGCACGACTCTAAGATGATTATACGTCTTCAGGTTTGGGTTTAATTAAGAAAATGCAGGTAAATTCATCAAGAAGACAGGAATCTTGACCATCAAGTCAATAAGATGCGACATGCGGTTTCGTCTCGAGTTTGTACCAGGATTCCTTCACCCAGCATTTATACTTGACCACTTGCGAAACCTGTACATCTTACCTCAATCATGGCGATTTAGTCTGTATATATTAAACAGTTTACAAACTTGGAAACTTCCCAATTTAAGGTTATTATTGTTGAAGACAACCTTTTAGAGTCTCCGAGCTCATAAACTGTTTAATAAATGCAAACTAAGCCATCATGGCTGAGAAAAGATGTACAGGTTTCGTAAGTGCACACTTAAGTGCTTGATAAATCCTGATTCTGGACTTGCACTAGAGATGAAGATTAATACTAAGACCATCCTAACTCACAAGGGGCTTAGGAAGCATTGCGGTGTAAAGCCGGACATTTTCTCTCACGGAGAGATTCAAGTACTGACAGTATTTTCTTTCCCAGTATTCACATAGCAATTACGCGTCCACTTACGTGTCGACTTACGAGATCTGTACCTCTTATCTCCTTGAAGGTGTCTAAGTCAACATATACTAAGCAGTTTACGAGCATCAATCCGCTAAGAGGTCGTCCTCATTCCGGTGTTATTTCTTATACGGACGAAAGATAGGTCTTTGCAGCTCGTAAGGTCCTTTGTAAATATCAACTAAGATGCCCTGATGGAGATAAGAGTTACGGGTCTCGTAAGATGATGTTTATATTCTTTGTATATCTTAGTCCGTGATATCCTGCTATGATCTTACGACCACTGAAACACTTCCACACTGATTGAATTTTTCTAGAAAATTATTCAATTATTTTGACATTTCATATTAAGTACTGAATTCCTGTTTTTCTCTCCTAACCGAATGGAAGGATCCGACGGGGGCGAGATATTTTCTTGGTACTTCGAAATTTACTTTCTTGGATCCTTGGCAATGATTGGCTTAGCATTTACGCAACCTCTTACGAGACCTGTACATCTTGCACCAATCATTGCAGCTTCGCTTACATGTATTGAACAGTTAATGAGCACCGAAGCACTATAAAGCTTTTCATAATAATAAATAATCTTTGATTCTGAGGAATCGTAGCTAGTAAGCTGTTTAATAAATATATAAACAATGATGTACAGGTTTCGTAAGTGGGCAAGAAAATGTTTGATGATTCATGTTTGATGATGCCTATAATATCTGTTACTTTTAATTCCAGTTCTCAGTAGTTCGTAATCCGCCTGCATGTCTTGACAGTAGGGTGCTCATGTAAATTGCTTCAGACACCCCACAACGAGTTCAAGGGGGTTAATAATACTATTCTGCTTCAGATCCTTCACAGTCCCTGTTCGTATGTAAATCAGACCCCCCCTCCCCCCACTCTAGTCTACATTCCATTAGTTACTTTGTTGAGAGAACTGCATTGCCAGAGTTAGAGAAGGTAATTAGGTCAGTTTTTGCCTGAGTTCATTTACAAGTGCATCTGTAGTAACACACACACTTACACACACACACACACACACACACACACACACACACACACACACACACACACACACACACACACACACACACACACACACACACACACACACACACACACACACACACACACACACACAATTTGCCTCCTTGCCTTGCTGGAAGGAGGCAAATGTCGTACCGATTTTCAAAAAGGGGGATAGGGAGGAGGCACTTAACTACAGACCCGTATCACTGACAAGCATCCCCTGCAAAATACTTGAAAGAATAATTAGGCTAAGACTTGTTGAGCACCTGGAGAGCATTGGGTTTGTAAACAAGCACCAACATGGGTTCTGGACAGGGAAATCATGCCTAACAAACCTTTTAGAATTCTATGATAAAGTAACAAGGATAAGGCAGGACAGAGAAGGCTGGGCAGACTGCATATTTCTTGACTGCCAAAAGGCCTTTGATACGGTACCGCACATGAGACTGCTATACAAACTTGAGAGGCAGGCAGGAGTAAGCGGAAAGGCCCTAGTATGGGTGAAGAACTACCTAACAAGAAGGAGCCAGAGGGTAATGGTAAGGGGCGAAAAGTCGGACTGGCGAACAGTAACAAGTGGAGTACCTCAAGGATCGGTGCTGGGACCAATCCTCTTTCTAATTTACGTAAATGATATGTTTACAGGAGTGGAATCATACATGTCAATGTTTGCAGATGACGCAAAATTAATGAGAAGAGTTGTGACAGACGAGGATTGTAGGATCCTCCAAGAGGACTTAAACAGGCTGCAGAGATGGTCAGAGAAATGGCTACTGGAGTTTAACACCAGTAAATGTAAAGTTATGGTAATGGGATCAGGTGACAGGAGACCAAAGGGAAAGTACACAATGAAGGGGAACAGCCTACCTGTAACGATTCGAGAAAGAGACCTGGGAGTGGATGTGACACCTAATCTAACTCCTGAGGCACATATAAATAGGATAACGACAGCAGCGTACTCTACACTGGCGAAAATTAGAACTTCATTCAGAAACCTAAATGAGGAAGCTTTTAGGGCGCTTTACACTGCCTACGTGAGACCCGTCTTAGAGTATGCCGCGCCATCATGGAGCCCCCACCTGAAGAAACACATAAAGAAACTGGAGAAGGTTCAGAGGTTTGCGACGAGGCTTGTCCCAGAGTTACGAGGGATGGGATATGAAGAGCGGCTGAAGGAACTGAACCTTACGACACTAGAGAAAAGAAGGGAGAGAGGAGATATGATAGGGACATATAAAATACTCAGGGGAATTGACAAAGTGGAAATAGATGAAATGTTCACACGTAATAATAACAGAACGAGGGGACATGGGTGGAAACTGGAAACTCAGATGAGTCACAGAGATGTTAGGAAGTTTTCTTTTAGCGTGAGAGTAGTAGAAAAATGGAATGCACTTGGGGAACAGGTTGTGGAAGCAAATACTATTCATACTTTTAAAACTAGGTATGATAGGGAAATGGGACAGGAGTTATTGCTGTAAACAACCGATAGCTAGAAAGGCGGGATCCAAGAGTCAATGCTCGATCCTGCAAGCACATATAGGTGAGTACATATAGGTGAGTACACACACACACACACACACACACTCTCGTGTTTGCAAACGAGACCACGAAGGAGGTTATTCTAGAAAGGAAGAGTCATCTGCAGTATGTTGGCTAGCCTGGCATATGCCGCTGATGTTATCCGCATGATATGGGCTGCAGGGGACGTGATGTCAACCCCCAAGTCTTTTTCTTTCTTTGATTCTTGAAGAATTTCACCTTTCAGATGATACCTAGTATCTGGCCTCCTGCTCCCTACGCCTATCTTCATTACATTACATTTGTTATGCGTGCGTGTGTGTGTGTGTGTGTGTGTGTGTGTGTGTGTGTGTGTGTGTGTGTGTGTGTGTGTGTGTGTGTGTGTGTGTGTGTGTGTGTGTGTGTGTGTGTGTGTGTGTGTGTGTGTGTGTGTGTGTGTGTGTGTGTGTGTGTGTGTGTGGGCGCAGATGCTTGCGAGACTTCATCACTTGCGCTCCTCTTCATCAACGAGAGAGAAAAGTGACCCAACACTCTTCAGTCAGAGTCCGCCGAGTACATTGTTCATGGCATCGCATAGGCGCTCGCCCCACTTATTGTTCTGGGACATTAAGCCTTCCCTGCACTGCTACACTGAGTACAAATGTTTGTTTACACTGATGCAATGATACGCGAGGCGTCAAATAAATAATGGAAAGAAACTTCAAAACCACTGGAAAAACTGCGTAAAATAAAAATGGTTATATATATTCCGGAATGATTTACGTTAGGCCGAGAGACGGACACGTGTCACGGGTTGATTGTTTCATATATATATATATATATATATATATATATATATATATATATATATATATATATACATATATATATATATATATATATATATATACATATATATATATATATATATATATATATATATATGTCGTACCTAGTAGCCAGAACTCACTTCTCAGCCTACTATTCAAGGCCCGATTTGCCTAATAAGCCAAGTTTTCCTGAATTAATATATTTACTATAATTTTTTTCTTATGAAATGATAAAGCAACCCTTTTCTCTATGTATGAGGTCAATTTTTTTTTATTGGAGTTAAAATTAACGTAGATATATGACCGAACCTAACCAACCCTACCTAACCTAACCTAACCTATATTTATAGGTAAGGTTAGGTTAGGTAGCCAAAAAAAGCTAGGTTAGGTTAGGTTAGGTAGGTTAGGTAGACGAAAAAACATTAATTCATGAAAACTTGGCTTATTAGGCAAATCGGGCCTTGAATAGTAGGCTGAGAAGTGTGTTCTGGCTATTAGGTACTATATATATATATATATATATATATATATATATATATATATATATATATATATATATATATATATATATATGTCGTACCTAGTAGCCAGAACGCACTTCTCAGCCTACTAGGCAAGGCCCGATTTGCCTAATAAGCCTAGTTTTCATGAATTAATGTTTTTTCGACTACCTAACCTACCTAACCTAACCTAACCTAACTTTTTCGGCTACCTAACCTAACCTAACCTATAGAGATAGGTTAGGTTAGGTTAGGTAGGGTTGGTTAGGTTCGGTCATATATCTACGTTAATTTTAACTCCAATAAAAAAAAATGACCTCATACATAATGAAATGGGTAGCTTAATCATTTCATAAGAAAAAAATTAGAGAAAATATATTAATTCAGGGAAACTTGGCTTATTAGGCAAATCTGGCCTTGCATAGTAGGCTGAGAAGTGCGTTCTGGCTACTAGGTACGACATATATATATATATATATATATGTGTGTATATCACGAAAATAAACACGTGATTAAGAATGTGACAATGTCAGACCACGGAGGAAAAATGAAACAGGAAATTTCCTTAAGTACTTTCGTATATTAAATACATCTTCAGAAGGTCACCTTCTGAAGATGTATTTAATATACGAAAGTACTTAAGGAAATTTCCTGTTTCATTTTTCCTCCGTGGTCTGACATTGTCATATATATATATATATATATATATATATATATATATATATATATATATATCAGTGCTGAAGCACCTCCAACACCAGCACTGCTCCTCCTACAGTGCTGTAGCACATGCAGCAACAACCCTGCTCGCTCTCCAACTCTCTCCACTTCATGATGTTTTGTGCCGAATCGTGAGAGGGGGGGGGGGGGGGGTGCAACTGGGAGGGTGTTGAGGGGTGGGAGAGGGAAGAGGAAGTGTGGAGGGGGAAGGTGAGGGAGAAGAGTGAAGGTATTGGGGAGGAGGGGAGAGGGTAAGAGTTGGTTGAGTGCAGATGATATGGGCGAACCTCAACTTTATTGACCCGTTCCCGTGAGAGGTTGTGTGTGGGTGTTAATAGTGTTGAGTGCACTTGGTGTTGCTAGTGTTGAGTGCACTTGGTGTTACTAGTGTTGAGTGCTCTTGGTGTTACTAGTGTTGAGTGCACTTGGTGTTGCTAGTGTTGAGTGCACTTGGTGTTGCTAGTGTTGAGTGCTCTTGGTGTTACTAGTGTTGAGTGCACTTGGCGTTACTAGTGTTGAATGCACTTGGTGTTACTAGTGTTGCGTGCACTTGGTGATGCTAGTGTTGCGTGCACTTGGTATTGCTAGTGTTGCGTGCACTTGGTATTGCTAGTGTTGCGTGCACTTGGTGTTGCTAGTGTTGCGTGCACTTGGTGATGCTAGTGTTGCGTGCACTTGGTATTGCTAGTGTTGCGTGCACTTGGTATTGCTAGTGTTGCGTGCACTTGGTGTTGCTAGTGTTGCGTGCACTTGGTGATGCTAGTGTTGAGTGCACTTGGTATTGCTAGTGTTGCGTGCACTTGGTATTGCTAGTGTTGCGTGCACTTGGTGTTGCTAGTGTTGCGTGCACTTGGTGTTGCTAGTGTTGCGTGCACTTGGTGTTGCTAGTGTTGAGTGCACTTGGTATTGCTAGTGTTGCGTGCACTTGGTATTGCTAGTGTTGCGTGCACTTGGTGTTACTAGTGTTGAGTGCACTTGGTATTGCTAGTGTTGCGTGCACTTGGTATTGTTAGTGTTGCGTGCACTTGGTATTGTTAGTGTTGCGTGCACTTGGTGTTGCTAGTGTTGAGTGCACTTGGTATTGTTAGTGTTGCGTGCACTTGGTGTTGCTAGTGTTGCGTGCACTTGGTGTTACTAGTGTTGCGTGCACTTGGTATTGTTAGTGTTGCGTGCACTTGGTATTGTTAGTGTTGCGTGCACTTGGTATTGCTAGTGTTGCGTGCACTTGGTGTTGCTAGTGTTGCGTGCACTTGGTGTTACTAGTGTTGCGTGCACTTGGTATTGCTAGTGTTGCGTGCACTTGGTATTGTTAGTATTTCGTGCACTTGGTGTTGCTAGTGTTGCGTGCACTTGGTGTTGCTAGTGTTGCGTGCACTTGGTGTTACTAGTGTTGAGTGCACTTGGTATTGCTAGTGTTGCGTGCACTTGGTGTCACTAGTGTTGCGTGCACTTGGTGTCACTAGTGTTGCGTGCACATGGTATTGGATTGGTTCACTAGTACATCGTCTGAGTCCCGTGGAAGGTTGTCGGTGTTAATGCCGAGGATGTGACAATGAAAGCAAATTTGTGTGGCTTTTCCATGAGTTTAGTGTTAATGGAACTTTGTTTGAGGTGTTGATTGGGTCTGGTCGATTGGAAATCCTTAGTCGTATTTGGGATTTTTACTCAGGATTAAGCGCCATCCCGAGTCAGATTCAAAGCTAGATTCAAAGCCCTCTGCTTGATTCCTACTTGATGGGGTTCTGGGAGTTCTTCTACTCCCCAAACCTGGCCCGAGGCCAGGTTTGACCTGTGAGAGCTTGGTCCACTAGGCTGTTGCTTGGAGCGTCCCGCAGGCAAAGTATTGCATCAGGAATACTTTGGGAAGATATGATGGTGGATGTGTCTTCTGGTTCAATTGTCAGTTTTTAATTATGTAATCGACGGTGGTGTTGATTATTCCTAGCGAGTCCTCTCTGTTAGGGATACGCCTTGACTTCGTATAGTCGACACGTGGAGAAGGAGTTGAGTCGTGTGTTCTTGGAGAGGATCTTGAGCGACGTGTAGAACTCATCAACTCGCACTCTGCCATGTGGGGTGACAGCTGCAGCAAAGCGCAGAGCAACTTTTGAATCCGTTGTATTTTTAGCACATAAGCTATTTTTTTTTTGTTAAGAGCCAGGATATTCCAGCTATGATCTCCCTCCAACAGCGGTAATGCTATCTCCACCATCAGGGCTTCTCCAACACCAACACAGCTATCTCACCGTCTGTAACTTCCCCAACACAAATACTGTAGGTAATTCCCACCTTGCAGCTTCTTCAACACCAGCACTCCAATCTCTAATCCGATAGATTCAACAACAAAAGTACTGCTATCTCCACCACCAGCACGGATATTACCACTCGTGTAGCTTCTCCAGCATCAGTGGCACAAATAAACAGGAAAACATCAGTAAAACATAAGAAGCTAGCAGACATTAGAACGGCATTGATAAATCTAAATAAGAGAAATTTTAAGACATTTGGAAAGCACATTTAGGTGAGAACCACACACACACACACACACACACACACACACACACACACACACACACACACACACACACACACACACACACACACACACACACAGGGGGCGTTAGAGGCACTGGTAGCTTAGTGAACAGCGCGCAGGACTCGTAATCCTGTGGCCCGAGTTCGATTCCCGGCTCTGGAGAGGAACAATGGGCAGAGTTTCTTTCACCCTGATGCGCCTGTTACCTAATAGTAAATAGGTACCTGGAAGTTAGACAGCTGTTACGGGCCTCGTCCTCGGTGTGCGTGTGGAAAAATAATAATAATAATTGATCGTTGATTGACGTTAAGAGGCAGGCCGAAAGAGCAGATCTCAACTCCCGCAAGCACAAGTAGGTGAATACAACTAGGTGAATACAACTAGGTGAATACAACTAGGTGAATACAACTAGGTGAATACAACTAGGTGAATACAACTAGGTGAATACAACAAGGTGAATACAACTAGGTGAATACACGCACACCATCAGCCAGAAGGCGTGAGTCTCGCCTCATTATGTGATGGAAGTATTCATTAGGGAGTGTGGAGCAGCCTGAGGGCCACCACACGCCTGGTAATGCCCGCCAAACACCACCCACACCATGATCTAATACGGTGGGCTGAATCACATTCCGCTGTGTGCCGCTCGGAGGGTCGTGTGATGGGCGCTGAGGGCGGCATTGTCTCCGGGGATGGGAGGGTATGTCCGTGTTGGTTTATCCTCAATCTGTTTCTCCAGCTGTTGAAACTGTTCCCCCCTGTCAAACCCCAGTCTTTTCCTGCAGTATTTTGTATGTTGTTTTCATGCCTACTGTGTTCATTTTATCCTCTAGGGTTGCTTAATTGAGCCTTTTTTAATCCTTCTCTCATGGCTTAGCTGTTCTATTTGTTTGTACTCACCTAGTTGTGCTGCGGGAGGGTTGAGTTCTGACTTCCGCCTCTGAACTGTCAATCAACCGGTGTATAGATTCCTGAGCATACTATATAAATAGATGCATTCCGTCTCTTAACTACTCTCATACTGAAAAAGTTCTTTCTAACGTCCCTGTGGCTCATTTGGGTACTCAGTTTCCACCTGTGTCCCCTTGTTCGCGTACCACTCGCGTTAAACAGTTTGTCTTTATCTGCCCTGTAAATTTATTTGAGAATTTTGTAGGTAGTGATCATGTCTCCCTTAACTCTTTTGTCTTCGAGTGTCGTGAGGTTCAGTTCCAGTAATCATTTTTCATAGCTGATTCCTCTCAGCTCGAGAGGATTTTAGAGAGAGTATCTAGAGTTTAGAGAGAGATTTTAGACGACTATCTTAACCACCACCACAACTACGACTATCTTAACCACCACCACAACTACGACTATCTTCACCACCACCACTACCACCACAACGACGACTATCTTCACCACCACCACAACCACCAACACCACTACCACCACCAACACCACTACCACCACCACTATTACCACCACCCCCACCACTACCACTACCACCACTACCACCACCACCACCACCACCACAACCACCAACACCACTACCACCACCACCACCACCACCACCACCACCACCACCACCACCACCACCACCACCACAACCACCAACACCACTACCACCACCACCACCACAACCACCAACACCACTACCACCACCACCATCACAACCACCAACACCACTACCACCACCACCACCACAACCACCAACACCACTACCACCACCACCACCACAACCACCAACACCACTACCACCACCACCACCACAACCACCAACACCACTACCACCACCACCACCACAACCACCAACACCACTACCACCACCACCACCACAACCACCAACACCACTACCACCACCACCACCACAACCACCAACACCACTACCACCACCACCACCACAACCACCAACACCACCACCACCACCACCACCACAACCACCAACACCACTACCACCACCACCACCACAACCACCAACACCACTACCACCACCACCACCACAACCACCAACACCACCACTACCACCACCACCACCACCACCACCACCACTACCACCACCACCACAACCACCAACACCACTACCACCACCACCACAACTACCGGCTCTTCCTCTAACATTTCATTCCATCAACAGTACAGAGAGAGATAGAAAAAAAACACATTGTTAAAGATATTTCCTCTTCGTCTTCAATCGCTTCCACTCTCACGACCAATTTCTTGCCAAGTGACTCAGTGGATGACCTACAACTGCACACAGCTGCTGACAATTGAAGGTCAGACAGGTCACCCTGAATGGAGGACCTTGTTCTCTCGAGCTATGGGGTTTGGCGTGGTTGTTGGCAGGGTGGATTATGAGTTGTAGAAAGTAGGGGTTTGCGTTGTGGTCAGGGTGGAGTTGTGATCATGGGTTTTGGGTTATGAGGGGGAGTGGAGGGGCGGAAGGTTGTTGGCCAAGAAAGCATGTGGTGTTGGTAGTAATTGAATCGGATGTGAGCGACGAGAGAGCGAATCGTGCACACGTAGGTCTAGGTTGATGAATGGGAGATTATGGGTAACGTGGGGGGGGGCGGGGCGGTTATGGATTGTGGGCAGTATGAATGGGACTTTTGGGAAGGGTAGGTATGAGTTGTGTGAAAATGAGAGAAAAAATATGTTTTATGAACAGAGGCTGTGAGTCCACGGCAGGTATTATATACTGATTTCTAGTATTTTGAACATAATTTTCGGGCAAGCTCAACACGTTCATTCTCGTAGGCAAAAACATTGACATAAGACACATCACTTCAGCTTGAGCTGAAGACTCTAGGTAGCGAGGAAGTGGTAAAACAAAAGGACAGAGCACGAGAGAAGACTCTTGTATTTCCCGGAATGAGTTTTTGAACAAAGAACAACATTGAAAAAGGTCAAACTTTTCATGCAAAAGTTTAAAGTTAAATGAGACGCAGAAGTTGAACACATAACAAATGGAACACAAGACACCACAGCTTGGGGAGCGGAGAATGTTGTGGATTGAGCATTCCCCAAGCAAGGAGAGGCAGGGGAGGGGGAGAGAAAGAGAGAGAGAGAGAGAGAGAGAGAGAGAGAGAGAGAGAGAGAGAGAGAGAGAGAGAGAGAGAGAGAGAGAGACAGAGAGAGAGAGAGAGAGAGAGAGAGAGAGAGAGAGAGAGAGAGAGAGAGAGAGAGAGAGAGAGAGAGAGAGAGAGAGAGAGAGAGAGAGAGAGAGAGAGAGAGTGTGTGTGTGTGTGAGTGTTTGTACTCACCTAGTTGTGCTTGTGCGGGTTGAGATCTGACTCTTTGATCTCGCCTCTCAACTGTCAATCAACTGGTGTACAGATTCCTGAGCCTACTGGGCTCTATCATATCTACATTTGAATCTGTGTATGGAGTCAGCCTCCACCACATCACTGCCTAATGCATTCCATCTGTTAACTACTCTGACACTGAAAAGGTTCTTTTTAACGCCCTTGTGGCTCATTTGGGTACTCAGTTTCCACATGTGTCCCCTTGTTCGCGTTCCATCTGTGTTAAACATTTTATCTCTATCTACCCTGTCAATTCCTCTGAGAATTTTGTTGGTGGTCAGGGGACAGGTCTGGCGTGATATCAACCCCCAGGTCTTTCTCTCTCTCTGACTCTTGAAGTAGTTCATCTCCCAAATGATACCTTTTATCTGGTCTCCTGCTCCCTACACCTATCTTCATCACATTACAGTGTGTGTGTGTGTGTGTGTGTGTGTGTGTGTGTGTGTGTGTGTGTGTGTGTGTGTGTGTGTGTGTGTGTGTGTGTGTGTGTGTGTGTGTGTGTGTGTGTGTGTGTTTTTGTGTGTGTGTGTTTGTGTGTGTGTGTGTCCGTTCTTTGCCTACACTTCTTTCTCTCTCGCAGACGTCAATCTCTCCCTCACCTATCTCTTTCACTTCTCTATAAGCATCACGACCTCAATTCACCATCTTCTCTTCTCTCATTCTTTAAGTGACTGTTTACAGATCTTTCTCCTCTCACTCGCCTCTCAGACAGCTTCTCCTCAGTCGCCTAAGTGAAGGATTTCAGAGAATTTAAATCCATTGAGTAAAATGGTTCGGAGTTTAAACCCAATAAGTGAAGGATCCGGGGGCTTGAAATTCCCTGAACGAAGGAATTGGATGATTTAAGTATAGAGGTCAAGGGTCTCTGGGGATCCTCTATATTTGGTATTTTTAAAGCTTATATTCCCCAACATTTACGTTGTAACTCAATTTGAGCCTGTTTTTTTTTTAATTTAGGTGTCATGAGATAATGGAAGATGGGATTATTTCGTATAAGATTAGTGATGTTGTGTGTATGATTAGTGTGTTGCGTGAAGGATTAGTGATGTTGAGTGTAGAATTAGTGGTGTTACGTGTAGGTTTAGTTGTGTTGCGTGTACGATTAGCAGTGTTGCGTGCAGCATTAGTGTTGTTGCTTCTAGGAATAGTGGTGTTGTGTGAAAAATTAGTGGTGTGTGTTGAATTAGTGGTGATGCGTGAAAGATTAGTGGTGTTGCGTGAAAGATTAGTGGTGTTGCGTGTAAGATTAGTGGAGCTACGTTTAAGAATAGTAATGTTTCCAGTAAGATTAGTTGTGCTGCGTGTAGGAATGGTGGTGTTGCGTGTAGGATTAGTGGTGTTGCGTGTAAGATTAGCGGTGCTGCGTGTAGGATTAGTGGTGTTGCGTGCAGAAAGCTGTGGATTTCTTCGGGGATTACAAATTCCCGAAGAATGAGGTCAGGAGGTTTTTTGATATTTTACCCAATTCGTTCTCACGATATGACAAACGTTAAAAATGAAATGTTTTTGCGTAACCAGAAGCGTCCGAACCTAACCTATTGAGGCTAATGTTCATTAATTACCAAAAAACAATATATCAGTTTTTTTTTTAAATTTACTGAAACTACGGAAAGTTGACGCGCCGGACATAACCGTCCAAATTATTGTGTATTGTGTGAACTGGTTGTTGCGTTCGCGCCTTGTGGTGTTGGCTTAGAGTAATTAGACTTGGAACTAATTACCTAAATAAATAAATTATTTTGAACCATTAGCCTTGATGGTGATAAAACCTTCCCCCGACCCACACCTCCCTATTTATTTGTGATGCTTCAACTTTATCCACTTATTCCCGGAACCACCATTGGACGAACAGGTTTACCTAAAAAACACACAATATGCATGTTGCAAGTTTACAACACATATGTATCATGATACAAAATTGCAACACATGTGCATCATGCTGCAAGGTGGCAACACATGTGCATCATGCTGCAAGGTGGCAACACATGTGCATCATGCTGCAAGGTGGCAACACATGTGCATCATGCTGCAAGGTGGCAACACATGTGCATCATGCTGCAAGGTGGCAACACATGTGCATCATGCTGCAAGGTGGCAACACATGTGCATCATGCTGCAAGGTGGCAACACATGTGCATCATGCTGCAAGGTGGCAACACATGTGCATCATGCTGCTAGGTGGCAACACATGTGCATCATGCTGCAAGGTGGCAACACATGTGCATCATACTGCAAGGTGGCAACACATGTGCATCATACTGCAAGGTGGCAACACATGTGCATCATGCTGCAAGGTGGCAACACATGTGCATCATGCTGCTAGGTGGCAACACATGTGCATCAAGCTGCAAGGTGGCAACACATGTGCATCATGCTGCAAGGTGGCAACACATGTACATCATGCTGCAAGGTGGCAACACATGTGCATCATGCTGCAAGGTGGCAACACATGTACATCATGCTGCAAGGTGGCAACACATGTGCATCATGCTGCAAGGTGGCAACACATGTGCATCATGCTGCAAGGTGGCAACACATGTACATCATCCTGCAAGGTGGCAACACATGTGCATAATGTTGCTAGGTGGCAACAAGTATATATCAGGCAGCAAGGTTGCAAGACTTCACCATTCACGCCATATATATGTAAAAAAAATCTCTACGTTTGCAATGTGTTTTACTGTGAAATGCGTCCGAAAATTGCAAATGAGCAAATAAGGTAATTAGGTAATGCAATTTTACGACCTCTATTAATTTTGATCAGAGCCGTAATTAATTCACGCCCCATAAATTTACGATGATAATGGCCTTGATAATTTACGTGTGTCGTAACTACCACTCGTGAGGTTGATTCGTATTCATCAATGTGCTATGTCTTTCTAGCCCTTTGTTATGGTGGTGCCGTAACTACTCCCCTTGTTATGGCAGTGTCATAACTACTCTCTCGTTATAGCTGCATAGTAACTACCCACCCGTTTTCTGTTTGTCAAGAAAGGGACTGTACTCTCATAGCTGCATAATTCAAAGCTAGTCTGACATACCTTGTACAGCGAGTCCTGAATGAGCCTCTGGATCGTGTTCCTGAAGTCGGTCTGTTAGCCAGCATAGCATATGCAGCTGTTATTATGAGATTATATTAGGTGCAATATATATGATTATCTATGTAAATAAGAATGAATAAGTTCGTTTATTCAAAATTGCTAATCTCTGAAAGTTCTTCACCGATTGCTTTGAAATTTTCACACAACGTTCCATTCGCATCCGAGTGGGTTTTTATATACATACTATATAGATGTCACGTCTGTGACGGGAAAAAAACATGCTTTTTTTTAAAAAACTGTGTTTTTCATGTGTTTTTCATGAGAGGAAAATCTTCGAAACCTCTTTACCGATTGCTTTGACATTTTGACGCAACGTTGCATTCAAATAGACACGTGTTTTTATTATACCTACTATATACATGCCTCACTTGGGACCGGAAAACCAAGTTTAAAAAAACAGCGCCATCTTTTGCACGTAGGAGCAACAAACGCTGTAATCTCCGAAAGTTCTTCACCGATTGCTTTGAAATTTTGACACAATGTTCCATTGGAATAAGCGCATGTTATTATATACCTACTATATAGATGCCTCACCTGTGACAGGTAAAAACATGCTTTTTTGAAAAACAGGGCATCTGTTGCACGTAAGAGCAACATACGCAATACTAAATATGTTACGATTCCATTTCATTGTTTCCGATTGCATTGATAAATTAAATTTGCATAGATTTTGATTTATTTTAATTTTTATTTAACTACTTTGTGTGACATTGCGTTGGAATTGAGCTGTGTTATTTACCATACCGTTCATTTCGTGAGTATAGGTTATTTTTTCATTGTTTTTCATTTCGTTTTTTTTAACTGTTCTTCTTATTTTTCAGTGATGGGAACATCAGAACATTTGATGTTCTCAATTTTCTGATGGGAACAATAAATCATTTGGGAATGCATCGGACGAGTGAGTTTGGATTTGTGGGGAGGACGAGGGGACAGCAGAAGGGATAATGGTGGGGAGGACTTGGAGACGGGGGAGATGGGGATGGTAAGGGCGAGAGGACAGGGGAATGGAGAATGGTGTGGAGGACAAAGGGATAAGGGAGTGGGGAAGGGTGAATAGGAAGAGACACAGGGGAGAGGGGAAATGATAGCGAGGACGAGGGTGGGGTGCCATGGCAGACCCAGCACTCAGACCAGCCATGCCAAAAGCCAAGAAGCAATCCAGTTGGTACAGCCTCATTGTAGACAAAGAAGCCACAACTTTGCTGAAGGCAGCAACAACCCCCAGTGATCGTGCACGCCTTACAGCTGTGCAGGCTCCCCATGTAGGGGACTTCCTTTTGGCAGTCCCCATGTCTGCGACAGGCACACGTCTTGATCCGCAGGAGCTCCGTATTGCAGTCGCTCTCCGTCTTGCTGCCCCTATCCACACTGTTCATAGGTGTATTTGCGGCGAGGCAGATGCTGACGAATATGGATTGCTTGGCCTGCACTGTGGAAAATTTGGTGGTTGGCACACTAGACACGACTAGGTCAATGACATTAAAAGAAGCCTTGCCTCTGATCAGTGTCCAGCGGAGAGAGAGCCCCGCAACCTACTGAACCGTGACTCTGTTAGCTTTGCCGGCCGACCAGACGGAATCACACCGCGTCCGTGGAAGGGTGGCAGTGGTGTTGCCGTAGCAACACCACTGCCTAACTAACTAACTAACTAACAAAACTAACGTAGATATATGACCGAAGCTAACCTAGCCTACCTAACCTAACCTATTTTAACCTAACCAAAACTAACATAACTACGTCAATAATTTATGTTCTTATTATAATATAATAATAATAATTCAAATATACCAATTGGAAACAATTTATTGAAAATAAAGAAAATTACTCGGCCTATTAGGCAAATCGGGCCTTGCATAGTAGGCCGAGAAGGGCATTCTGGCTACTAGGTACGACATATATATATATATATATATATATATATATATATATATATATATATATAATATATATATATATATATATATATATATATATATATATATATATATATATATATTATATATATATATATATATATATATCGTACCTAGTAGCCAGAACGCATTTATCGGCCTACTATGCAAGGCCCGATTTGCCTAATAGGCCAAGTTTTCCTGAATTAATATATTTTCTATAATTTTTTTCTTATGAAATGATAAAGCTACCCATTTCATTATGTATGAGGTCAATTTTTTTTATTGGAGTTAAAATTAATGTAGATATATGACCGAACCTAACCAACCCCACCTAACCTAACCTAACCTATCTTTATAGGTTAGGTTAGGTTAGGTAGCCGAAAAAGTTAGGTTAGGTTAGGTTAGGTAGGTTAGGTAGTCGAAAAACAATTAATTCATGAAAACTTGGCTTATTAGGCAAATCGGGCCTTGCATGGTTGGCTGAGAAGTGCGTTCTGGCTACTAGGTACGACATATATATATATATATATATATATATATATATATATATATATATATATATATATATATATATATATATATATATATATATATATATATATATATATCCGTGGAAATCACGAAAGTAAACACGTGATTTAAAAATGTGACAATGTCAGACCACCGAGGAAAAATGAAACAGGAATTTCCTTAAGTACTTTCGTATATTAATACATCTTCAGAAGGAGTGCATCTCCTCTGAAGATGTATTAATATACGAAAGTACTTAAGGAAATTCCTGTTTCATTTTTCCTCCGTGGTCTGACATTGTCATATATATATGCCATTATTAAAAATAATAATGTACAATTGAAAATGTTTGAAAAACAATCATATTTAAAATGAATTAATGTGAATCATTCACCTGAAAATAATCACGCTATATGGGTACTTGGCTCCAGAGGTAACTACTGCGTTGTGCGCGCTTCACTGGTATGTGTAATATTCCCAGTAACTGGTGTTTTGAACAAAATTTGATATATATTTTTAAGGATATTGTGGGTCTTCTTGATCGCAAACGGAAGAAAGACGAAATTTGCAGTCAAGTTATGAAATACTTTGTATATTTAAGGTGAGACAGAAGCAATGAATACCCTTCCTGGCACCAAACCCATAGAATTTTAAGAGATAATTGTCATTTCCACTTTTTCCCTGCCTATTCGGGGACTTTCAACCTCAACGACATCAAAATACAGGCTGGACGACAACATCTTTACAAAGGCAGTTAATTAAGCACACACAATAAAGTTCATTCAAGAATCAAATAATATTTTCTACACAACCAGACCATCATCTGAGATATCCTGGCCTAAAACCACATAACATATAAACTATTTAAAGTGAGCATTTAAGAGCCTTTTCGTAATATTACCTTTCAAAATACCCTAAAATTGGAAATCTTTCGAGAAACAGAACTCGCAAGACGGTGAGCGGTGCCAAGTATATATTGTGGGAGATTGTGTCCGTGAGAAAACTTTTTCTGTTTGAGTTTCTCTCGTGCTGAAGGGAGACCAATTTTTAGAATCGTGCGTTTTGCATTTTCTTGACGTTCCGGGTTTGCTGGACAGAGCGACGGGGCGCTGCAGTTCTTAGGAATTTATGTGGACTCCTCGTAGTTCTTCCTCTTATTTGTCTTTCTGTTAACCGACCATTGAAAGGGTAAATTGATAGGTTAAATTAGAACCAGTAAAGTTATTGATGTTCGTACAAATTAACGAGAAAGTTAAAAATATTCAAAAGCTTTACAATTTGCACGGAGAAAAAAATGTGGTTAAATCCTATTGTTAAGTTTTAATATCTTAGAAAGATCACTCTGGATGCGTTCGTAAGTTCCTTTCGAGAACCTGTGTAATCCTTGACATCTCTTCCTTGAAGACGGTTTCCATCTCCACAACGGCGGCTGCTGAACTTTTAAAGCAAGCTGTTAAAAGAGTCTTCAAAACCATTACACAACACCAGCAATCATCTACAGACGATCGCTGGTGTAGTGGTAATGGTGCAGTTGGTGGGGAGATCCCTTGCCAGTTGGCTTCGAATTTTAAAGGGTTCATTGAGTTACAATGATATATATATATATATATATATATATATATATATATATATATATATATATATATATATATATATATATATATATATATATGATTACATTTGATTTTTTCTTCTTTTTTCAATGGAGTCTCTGGGGAAAAAACAGTCTAGTTAAAAAAAAGTCAGTTCAAGCGTTCACTGGGGAAAAAATCCAGTATTTCAAAAAACTATCAGCTATGAGAAAACATTGCATTTAATAAATAAAAATGTTAGCGGAAAGTGTCAGGAGCTTTTATAATGTTTATTGACGTAATATTGCTATTAAAATTTACATGTCCCGTTCCGAAAGAGAAAAGCCACTGCCCCTACAATGAAATAATATGTTGTCTCACGTGAGAATAATTCACCTAGGGAAAAGTTAACAAAATTATGAACAGGAAAACAAATTCATTTTGCTACAGAGATCAAAGAAACTGAGTCTCATTCGTTAAAAATAATTCGTTCTGAAAATTAAAAAACAAATTACAAAAAGAGTTGACACATGTTGCAAATGTAGGAAACCGGTGTTTTTAAGATTATTGATCCAAAAGTGATAGAAAATGGTGGCTACCTAGTGAGACATTGCAGATATAAATTAGAGAGCAAAAGGAATTGTAATGGATTCTTCCTCGTGGCAGAAAGAAAATGTAGACAGTAAATCTTACGAGACGAGTGTTCATACAGCACTGACTTCTTTTTAAAACTTAGAAACCTTCCACTTTGCATTACAAACTGCGTAGCATCAACAACAGAAACCATCATTCAATAAATCAGCTAAAACACATTCAGAATATCAGACCGCTCTCCCAACAGGGCAGACATTACAGCCATCATCATCTGCTATACTATACAGAAGCTATTCACCTGATATCTCCACTACAAAGTAAGGTAAGGAAATTATGTGGAGATAGGACTAAGCTAGTATGACTGCATAGCAGTTGCTATCCACTAAAGTCAACAACAGCATTATAGCAAACAGCAGTAACACAATATCCGCCACGTTCAACACCATCATAGAAGCAAACAGAACTAACAACAACACAAAATCAACTACACCTATGAACACAACACCTGGCAGGCAGGCGCCAAGTGTACTTAGGAGAAACTCTCTAAAACTTATATGAGAGGATTTGCTCGTGTAAGTTTGCTTGTCGTGACGACGACACCGGCAACACCTGCCTCACACCTGATGGTACCAGGCTCAACACCTGCCTCACACCTGATGGTACCAGGCTCAACACCTGCCTCACACATGAAGGTACCAGGCTCAACACCTGCTTCATACATGAAGGAACCAGGCTCAACACCTGCTTCATACATGAAGGAACCAGGCTCAACACCTGCTTCATACATGAAGGAACCAGGCTCAACACCTGCCTCACACCTGAAGGAACCAGACTCAACACCTGCTTCACACATGAAGGACCAGGCTCAACACCTGCTTCACACATGAAGGAACCAGGCTCAACACCTGCTTCACACATGAAGGAACCAGGCTCAACACCTGCTTCACACATGAAACACCAGGCTCAACACCTGCTTCACACATGAAGGAACCAGGCTCAACACCTGCTTCACACATGAAGGAACCAGGCTCAACACCTGCTTCACACATGAAGGACCAGGCTCAACACCTGCCTCACACATGAAGGAACCAAGCTCAACACCTGCTTCACACATGAAGGACCAGGCTCAACACCTTCACACATGAAGGAACCAGGATCAACACCTGCTTCACACATGAAGGACCAGGCTCAACACCTTCACACATGAAGGAACCAGGATCAACACGTGCCTCACACATGAACACCAGGATCAACACCTGCCTCACACATGAAGGTACCAGGATCAACACGTGCCTCACACATGAACACCAGGATCAACACCTGCCTCACACATGAACACCAGAATCAACACCTGCCTCACACACACATGAAGGTTCCAGGATCAACACCTAATGAACTCTTTAGACGCCAAAGTCATTAGATAGTTCTAAGAAGGAAATACCAACAATGACCACTAGAAAACTATCATCCAGTATGACTACATACAACTTGGAATGGGTATTTTTTAACAAGGAGATGGAATATGAGGAATGTGTAAGAGGAACGACAATCAAGCCTCGGGATCTTTGGGAATAGAACTTCAGCCCAGCAAGAAACAACATAAGCAGCAAATGCGTAGAGCCTAAAATGAATTAAGCCATGCATCGTCGAGCAGTATCAATAAATAATAAACATTGCTTACCCACTTTAGTAAATCGATGGAATAAAAAATTAATATTGTGTCATACTAGTTCCTATCCGTCTCTTAATTGCCTCTACCCGCAACTTTCTTTAACTTTATTAAGAGTTAGCAGTGTGTATATGTGGTCTGATGAATCAGTCCAATCTGTATTACGTGTAACAAAGCCCTTACAAGCCCAATTTGATCTTCAGTAAAATCTTGGGAAAAACATTGTGTTTTTCTGTATAGGCAATATATGTTTTATTGCTGTATTTCTAAACCAATTATTTACCATTTCTCTTTTGTTCTCTGAATTTAATGTTAAATTGCATACTCAAAGAGTTTCTGAACACAACTAGTCTGTTAGCTTGCTTTTTTTTTAATATTTTCTGTTTCATTGAAGACAAACACATCATGACCCGAGCTAACGAGGACAGTGTAGCTCGGTGTTATATGGCATTGGAAGTCGATAATGCAATCGGTGCTGATGAAGTGGAAGGCTCCTTTGTGTGTGTGTGTGGCTTTGTGTGTGTGTGTGTGTGTGTGTGTGTGTGTGTGTGTGTGTGTGTGTGTGTGTGTGTGTGTGTGTGTGTGTGTGTGTGTGTGTGTGTGTGTGTGTGTGTGACATTTAATCATAATTAGATATAGATATGTATATGCATTACTACCCTCAGTACATGCAGTATTATTGTGATGAGGTGCAATTATCTCACAGCTCAAACCCAGCAGTTTAGAAACAAGACATTTCTAGTGAAGGGTGAAAGCGAGGGTTGCATGCGTGGGTTGCACAGAGTGCCAGCAAGGCTCTCTTGTCAATGTTGCTGAAGGTTATCAGAACGTTGATGAGCTTGACCTTCTTTGACGACCTTTTCCGCATTACATGCTGTAACTTGTACGTAGAGAAACTCCAATAAGAGAACAGACGTTGTCAAAGGGTGACGTTTCGAAATATCGATATTAGGTATAAAGCCTTTGCAGGAGAAACGTCTAGTGTTAGTCTGCTTCGGTGTCAGCGTTTTGTGGTCTTTACTACCATGTGCTAACTTAAACATAATTGACTCACAGGGTTTTGTGTTTATTCACACACACACACACACACACACACACACACACACACACACACACACACACACACACACACACACACACACACACACACACACACACATACACACACACACACACACACACACACACACACACACACACACACACACACACACACACACACACACACACACACACACACACACACACACACACACATCGTTTGCAGATGACGCAAAATTAATGAGAAGAGTTGTGACAGACGAGGATTGTAGGATCCTCCAAGAGGACTTAAACAGGCTGCAGAGATGGTCAGGGAAATGGCTACTGGAGTTTAACACCAGTAAATGTAAAGTTATGGAAATGGGATCAGGTGACAGGAGACCAAAGGGACAGTACACAATGAAGGGGAACAGCCTACCTGTAACGATTCGAGAAAGAGACCTGGGAGTGGATGTGACACCTAATCTAACTCCTGAGGCACATATAAATAGGATAACGACAGCAGCGTACTCTACACTGGCGAAAATTAGAACTTCATTCAGAAACCTAAATGAGGAAGCTTTTAGGGCGCTTTACACTGCCTACGTGAGACCCGTCTTAGAGTATGCCGCGCCATCGTGGAGCCCCCACCTGAAGAAACACATAAAGAAACTGGAGAAGGTTCAGAGGTTTGCGACGAGGCTTGTCCCAGAGCTACGAGGGATGGGATATGAAGAGCGGCTGAAGGAACTGAACCTTACGACACTAGAGAAAAGAAGGGAGAGAGGAGATATGATAGGGACATATAAAATACTCAGGGGAATTGACAAAGTGGAAATAGATCAAATGTTCACACGTAATAATAACAGAACGAGGGGACATGGGTGGAAACTGGAAACTCAGATGAGTCACAGAGATGTTAGGAAGTTTTCTTTTAGCGTGAGAGTAGTAGAAAAATGGAATGCACTTGGGGAACAGGTTGTGGAAGCAAATACTATTCATACTTTTAAAACTAGGTATGATAGGGAAATGGGACAGGAGTCATTGCTGTAAACAACCGATAGCTAGAAAGGCGGGATCCAAGAGTGAATGCTCGATCCTGCAAGCACATATAGGTGAGTACATATAGGTGAGTACACACACACACACACACACACACACACACACCTTTGGGCCGGTTCATCCCGGCCCAAAGGGAAAAATCCGAGAAGCAACAGAAGAATCCATGGTATAATAGGGCATATATGGAAGCGAAGAAACTGAACAAAAAGGCGTGGAGGAACTTCCGGAATAACAGAACACCAGAAAGCAGAGAGAGATACCAGAGAACCAGGAATGAGTACGTCAGGGTGAGAAGAGAAGCAGAGAAATATTTTGAAAATGATATAGCAAACAAAGCCAAGACCGAACCAAAGCTACTCCACAGTCACATCAGAAGGAAAACAACAGTGAAAGAACAGGTATTGAAACTTAGAACAGGCGAGGACAGGTATACAGAGAATGACAGAGAGGTGTGTGAGGAACTCAACAAGAGGTTCCAGGAGGTCTTCACAATAGAACAGGGTGAGGTCACTGTGCTAGGAGAAAGGGAGATAAACCAGGTGGCCTTGGAGGAGTTCGAAATTACGAGAGAGGAGGTCAAGAGACACCTGCTGGATCTGGATGTTAGAAAGGCTGTTGGTCCAGATGGGATCTCACCATGGGTACTGAAAGAGTGTGCAGAGGCACTTTGCTTGCCACTCTCCATAGTGTATAGTAAGTCACTAGAGACGGGAGACCTACCAGAAATATGGAAGACGGCGAATGTGGTCCCAATATACAAAAAGGGCGACAGACAAGAGGCACTGAACTACAGGCCAGTGTCCTTGACTTGTATACCATGCAAGGTGATGGAGAAGATCGTGAGAAAAAACCTGGTAACACATCTGGAGAGAAGGGACTTCGTGACAAATCGCCAACATGGGTTCAGGGTGGGTAAATCTTGCCTTACAGGCTTGATAGAATTCTACGATCAGGTGACACAGATTAAGCAAGAAAGAGAGGGCTGGGCGGACTGCATTTTCTTGGATTGTCGGAAAGCCTTTGACACAGTACCGCATAAGAGGCTGGTACATAAGCTGGAGAGACAGGCAGGTGTAGCTGGTAAGGTGCTCCAGTGGATAAGGGAGTATCTAAGCAATAGGAAGCAGAGAGTTACTGTGAGGGATGAGACCTCCGATTGGCGTGAAGTCACCAGTGGAGTCCCACAGGGCTCTGTACTCGGTCCTATCTTGTTTCTGATATATGTAAATGATCTCCCGGAGGGTATCGATTCATTTCTCTCAATGTTTGCGGACGATGCTAAAATTATGAGAAGGATTAAAACAGAAGAGGACTGTTTGAGACTTCAAGAAGACCTAGACAAGCTGAAGGAATGGTCGAACATATGGTTGTTAGAGTTTAACCCAACCAAATGTAAAGGAATGAAGATAGGTGTAGGGAGCAGGAGGCCAGATACAAGGTATCATCTGGGAGAGGAAATTCTTCAGGAGTCAGAGAAGGAAAAAGACTTGGGGGTTGATATCACGCCAGACCTGTCTCCTGCAGCACATATCAAGCGGATAACATCAGCGGCATATGCCAGGCTGGCCAACATACGAACGGCATTCAGAAATTTGTGTAAAGAATCATTCAGAACTTTGTATACCACATATGTCAGGCCAATCCTGGAGTATGCAGCCCCAGCATGGAGTCCATATCTAGTCAAGGATAAGACTAAACTGGAAAAGGTTCAAAGGTTTGCCACCAGACTAGTACCCGAGCTGAGAGGTATGAGCTACGAGGAGAGACTACAGGAATTAAACCTCACTTCGCTGGAAGACAGAAGAGTTAGGGGGGACATTATCACCACATTCAAGATTCTGAAGGGAATTTATAGGGTAGATAAAGACAGTCTATTTAACACAAGGGGAACACGCACAAGGGGACACAGGTGGAAACTGAGTGCCCAAATGAGCCACAGAGATATTAGAAAGAACTTTTTTAGTGTCAGAGTGGTTGACAAATAGAATGCATTAGGGGGTGATGTGGTGGAGGCTGACTCCATACACAGTTTCAAGTGTAGATATGACAGAGCCCGATAGGCTCAGGAATCTGTACACCTGTTGATTGACGGTTGAGAGGCGGGACCAAAGAGCCAGAGCTCAACCCCCGCAAACACAACTAGGTGAGTACAACTAGGTGAGTACACACACCAGACTACCAGGGACCTGGTAGCCTGGTGGATAGCGCGCAGAACTCGTAATTCTGTGGCGCGGGTTCGATTCCTCGCACCAGGCAGAAACAAATGGGCAAAGTTTCTTTCAACTTGAATGCCCCTGTTACCGTGCAATAAATAGGTACCTGGGAGTTAGTCAGCTGTCACGGGCTGCTTCCTGGGGTGTGTGTGAGTGTGGTGGGGAAAAAAAAGGTAGTTAGTAAACAGTTGATTGGCAGTTGAGAGGCGGGCCGAAAGAGCAAAGCTCAACCCCCGCAAACACAACTAGGTGAATACACACACACACACACACACACACACACACTACGAGGGGGCCTCGTAGCCTGGTGAATAGCGCGCAGGACTCGTAATTCTGTGGCGCGGGTTCGATTCCCGCACGAGGCAGAAACAAATGGGCAAAGTTTCTTTTACCCTAAGTGCCCCGGTTACCTAGCAGTAAATAGGTACCTGGGAGATAGTCAGCTGTCACGGGCTGCTTCCTGGGGTGTGTGTGTGTGTGTGTGTGGTGTGGAAAAAAAAAAAGTAGTTAGTAAACAGTTGATTGACAGTTGAGAGGCGGGCCGAAAGAGCAAAGCTCAACCCCCGCAAAAACACAACTAGTAAACACATACACACACATACACACACATACACACACACACACACACACACACACACACACACACACACACACACACACACACACACACACACACACACACACACACACACACACACACACACACACACACAGGTGGCACGCGTACAAGGGAGAAATAGGTGGAAATTGAGCACTCAAATGAGCCACAGGGACGTTAGAAAGAACGCTTTCAATGTCAGAGTAATTAATTCATAGACTGTATTTGGCAGTGATATTGTGGAGGCCGACTGCAGAAACAGTTTCAAATGTAGATATGACAGAACCCAGTACGCTGAGGAATCTGTACACCAGTTGATTGACAGTTGAGAGGCGGGATCATAGAGCCGAGACTCAACACCAGCAATCACAACTAGGGTAGTACAACTAGGTGAGTATACACACAAGCGTTTGTGAAACGTTTCCTTTTAACTAATGCGTTGGTTGACCTAGCAAAAATAGGAAACTGGAAGTTAGATAGCGGTTGTGGGATTCAAGGATGGTTGTTAGTTGAATAAGAAGGCATGTCTGAAAATAGGTCAAGATGCATTACCGTAAACAATTATAGGCTGAAAAGATGGGACATTGACCAAAAACCCTTTATCGTGCAGGCACAAATAGGTAAATATACGTCCCTAACATTCATCCCAAATAACTGATTAAGTTTAAAAAACCAGAAAGCAGTGTTTTTACTTCATGATGCGTGAGAAAGCCTCTCTGACACCAACTAATGAATTTACTCCCAAGAAATACAGCGCGAGTTTTAAAGCCAAACTGTTGTACAACAAGAAGCAGGAGGGAGAGAGGGAGAGCAAATATCCGAGTGTTTTCATATTCTTTAGAAAAGTAAAACCAAAAAGAGAGAAAGCTCCTCGATCTGATTCATGACCGTCTTCCGGGAATGATATGAAATGTGGAAAGACTGAAAGATATTACGCTGCTGAGGGATCTCAAGCGTTTGAGCTGAGGATTATATTACAACACTCCAGGAAGCTCGAGTATTCCACTAACATACAATTCCAGAGATTGTAGAAATACCGCGGAGGAACCAGGAAAACTCTCTCCTCCCCCCACCCAAAAAATAAGTATGAAATACATAGATCATTACAAAATATGTACACTCGAAAGCGAAAATATTGTGACTCCTCCGAATATCAAGATTAGAATACAATGAAATATTATGGCTATGAAAATCCTATGAATAGATAATGATGATGCCGTATCTCCATGTAAATCAGCAAGGACTTCCGGTTGATATACTTATATCCCATCAAGGTCAAGTCGGTAGTGTGTGTGTGTGGCTGAAGCAATCAGGGTGCGTCGGTTCGATCCCATTAAACAGCTTCAATATTCTCTCATCATGACTGCTCTTTCCTCAGATTTGTTACTGAGAGACTGCTCAGCTGGCAGTCTCCCAGATGAGGTCTACATGTCTAGGTTTACGCAGGCGATGAGTCAAAATAACGTGGCTGAAGTAAGTTGACCAGACCACACACTAGAAGGTGAAGAGACGATGACGTTTCGGTCCGTCCTAGGCCATTGTCAAGTCGATTGTGAGAATGGTCCAGGACGACATTCGACTTGACTATAGTCCAGGACGGACCGAAACGTCGTCGTCCCTTCACCTTCTAGTGTGTGGTCTGGTCAATGTCTAGGTTTACGTTTGAGTACCAGTTACAGCTATTTGATTATATGATGATTGGTACTTCTGGATTACTAGTAGAAACCCCCAGCCTCGAGTACTGGGTGACTGGTTAATCTGATGAATCAGACAAAAGAGAGAAAGAGAGAGAGAGAGAGAAAGAGAGAGAGAGAGAGAGAGAGAGAGAGAGAGAGAGAGAGAGAGAGAGAGAGAGAGAGAGAGAGAGAGAGAGAGAGAGAGAGAGAGAGAGAGAGAGAGAGAGAGAGAGAGAGAGAGAGAGAGAGAGAGAGAGAGAGAGAGAGAGAGAGAGAGAGAGAGAGAGAGGGAGGGGGCAACAGAGATTTGGAATCTTGGAATGTTGTTGCTGCTGGAGGTTGCGACGGAGTCACCGTAGAAAAGCTTTAATTAAAGTCCTTGTGCGGTGGAAAGCGACGCGTCTGAGTGGAGGAGTTAGATGCTGGATGAGAAACTTACAGAAACACGTAAGTAAATATTTAACACTAAGAACTCTTCTCCTGTGAGGGATTCGAACCCTGGAGACCCAGGTGCATCACACACAATTGACATAAATAGTACTCTGACATAACCAGTATTAGAAAATAATTAACACCAAGAGTTCTTGGTGTTAATTATTTATTTACGTGTATATATACACGTAAAACACATTTATTATATATATATATATATATATATATATATATATATATATATATATATATATATATATATATGTCGTACCTAGTAGCCAGAATGCACTTCTCAGCCTACTATGCAAGGCCTGATTTGCCTAATAAGCCAAGTTTTCCTGAATTAATATATTTTCTCTAATTTTTTTCTTATGAAATGATAAAGCTACCCATTTCATTATATATGAGATCATTTTTTTTTATTGGAGTTAAAATTAACGTTGATATATGACCAAACCTAACCAACCCTACCTAACCTAACCTAACCTATCTTTATAGGTTAGGTTAGGTTAGGTAGCAGAAAAAGTTAGGTTAGGTTAGGTTAGGTAGGTTAGGTAGTCGAAAAACAATTAATTCATGAAAACTTGGCTTATTAGGCAAATTGGGCCTTGCATAGTAGGCTGAGAAGTGCGTTCTGGCTACTAGGTACGACATATATATATATATATATATATATATATATATATATATATATATATATATATATATATATATATATATATATATATATATATATATATATAAGCAAAGTGAGCTCTGATGAAGGCGAATTAGCCGAAAACGCGTTAAGCATTTTCTATTTTTCACATGTGGTTATTCTGCATATATATATATATATATATATATATATATATATATATATATATATATATATATATATATATATATATATAAATGTACAAGCCGAATATCAGAAAGAACTCCTCCCGTCAAAGGTTCGATTCTTAGGCTGCCAGGAGCCATGAAATCCCTTGACAAGTCAAGTAGTCTGACCCACATGTGTTATACGTTGACGACATATTTATGCAGGAACCTGATCTCGGACGTTTACAGCAGTTGAAGGAGGCATCTGAGCAGCGTTCGGTGTTAAGTTTCACTTTCGAAAAGGAAACTGACGGGATGCTGCCCTTTCTAGACGTAACAGTTTCGGAAAGGAATGGATGAACAAATCCACAAGAGCCGTGATGAGGATTCAAACATGATTTGAACCTTCTATGTGTATTGATGTATGGGCGAAGAGGGAGAACGGCCTGTTGACATAGCTCGAGTGCATGGAGGAGTTGTGTAAAACCCTGGTTTGTGCCTCGGAGAGGCTGAGTCACGGCCATTGTGGATTTGTTCATATGATGCATCACTACAATTGTGATTTCTATGTATAAGGAATGGATGTTTTCATACTGCGGTTAGAAAGAACTTTTTCAGTGTCATAGTAGTTAAAGATGGAATGCATTAGGCAGTTATGTGGGGGGGAGTGAAACACCGTTCATAGTTTCAAATGTAGATATGACAGAGCCCAGTAGGCTCAGGAATCTGTACTCTAGTTGACTGACAGTTTAGTGGCGGAACGAAAGAGCCAGAGTTCATCCCCTGTATTCATAACAGCTAGGTGAGTACACACACATCTATATTTTATCACGCTCTCTAAACATTTACCAATAATCTTAGCTTGCGGGTCATTAAGTTATAAGGTGGTGTGAAAATGAAGCTTTTATTATATAATTTATGCAAGGCAATTAATTATGCTGCAGGATTTATATTTAAGCACAGGACATGGAAGTCAGTTTCTGTTGGAATGTTAGAAATATACCAAGAACATCCACAAATAATTCACCCCAGTGAAAGCCTTAATTCACAATGACAAGGGTGAACAGTTTGTTGACGCTCTGAGATTTCTTAAAGCTCTTGTACTATTTCTTGTACGACGGGAGGTGTGCATTACATCAATGCGTAACAATGATGTGTCTCGATCTTGTATAAAGCATTGGTTAATAAGAGAAATCTCTTAAGGTTAGAATTTCCGTTCTTGCCAGGCCTCAAGGCCTTCGTGACTTTAATGTTAATATCGGCAGCGAGTCAACTAGAAAGTGGGGTTAAGTGGTGGAATCTGGGTTGGCTTAATCTCTTAGGTAAACTAGACAACTTGAGCAATAAATAGCATTAAACTACATGACAGTAGCAGCCAGAAATGAGGGACAAGTTGCAGGGCTCATTGTTGTGGGTCGCCATGTTTGGTGGTGTTGATTGCTATAGTTCGTGTGTCGTAAGGTGGCCATGTTTGGTGTGTTATGGGTCGCAATGTTTTGTGTGTCGCAGGTTGCCAAGTATATTGTATGTAGGTTCATCAATTGTGTGTCACAGGTGGCAATGTATAGTATATGTTGGTTCGCCAATAGTTTATCACAGGTTGTCAAGTATAGTGTATGTTGGTTCGTGAAAGGTGTGTCGCAGGTTGCTATGTATAGTGAATATTGGTTCGTAAATGGTGTGTCGTAACTCGCCATTTTTAGTATGCCATATACGAGAGTGTCGTGTAGCAGTATTTGCTACAAGACGCCAAAATAATCCTTGAAGGAGTTTAAACGTTTGGTCAATATGTTGTCAATAGTATGGACGAAGGCCCTCACTGATAAAAGAGCTCATAAAAATCTTCGAAGATATCGGTGAGGCTCTTTGCTTGAGTAATGGATTTCTTCCAAGGTGAGTGATCATTTGTATGTATAGTGGTCAGATAATATATGCAAATATATGCAAAAGAGGGATGACTAGTGATGGGCTGCTGGGAACTTGCAGGTGGTGTGTGTATGTGTGTGTGCTCACCTCTTTGTGCTCACCTACTTGTGTCTGCAGGATCGAGCAGTGACTCTTGGATCCCGCCTTTCGAGCCATCGGTTGTTTACAGCAATGACTCCGGTCCTATTTCCCTATCATACCTAGTTTTAAAATTATGAATAGAATTTGCTTTCACAACTTGTCCATAAGTACATTCCATTTTTCCACTACTCTCTCGCTAAAAGAAAACTTCCTAACATCCCTGTGACTCATCTGAGTTTCCAGCTTCCACCTATGTTCCCTCGTTCTGTTACTATTCCGTGTGAACATTTCGTCTCAGTCCACTCTGTCAATACCCCTGAGTATTTTATACGTTCCTACCATATCCCCCCTCTCCCTTATTTTTTCTAGTATCGTAAGGCTCAGTTCCTTCAGGCGCTCTTCATACCCCATCCCTCGTAATGCTGGGACGAGTCTCGTTGCAAATTTCTGAACCTGTTCCAGTTTCCTTGTGTGTTTCTTCAGGTGGGGACTCCATAATGGGGCGGCATACTCTAAGACTGGCCTCACGTAGGCAGTGTAAAGCGCCCTAAATGCCTCTTTACTTAGGTTTCTGAATTATGTTCTAACTTTTGCCAGTGTAGAGTACGCTGCTGTCGATATCCTATTTAATGTGCCACAGGAGTTAGATTAGGTGTTACGTCCACACCCAGGTCTCTTTTTCGCGTCATCACAGGTAGGCAGTTCCCCTTCATTGTGTACAGTCTTTTTGGTCTCCTATCACCTAGTCCCATTTCCATAACTTTACATTTGCTCGTGTTGAACCCCAGAAGCAATTTCTCTGACCATCTCTGCAACCTGTTCAAGTCCTCTTGGAGGATCCTACAATCCTTATCTGTAACAACTCTTCTCATCAACTTTGCGTCATCCGTGATCAATGACATGTAGTATTCTACTCCTGTAAACACGTCGTTAACGTATATTAGAAATATAATTGGTCCTAGCACCGATCCTTTAGGTACTCCACTCGTTACTGTTCGCCAGTCCGACTTCTCGCCCCTTACCGTAACTCTCTGGCTTCTTCCTGTTAGGTAGTTCCTTACCTCATGCTAGGTCCTTTCCGCTCACTCCCGCCTGCCTCTCAAATTTGAATAGCAGTCTCACGTGTGGTACTGTATCAAAGGCTTTATGGCAGTTGCGAAATATGCAATCTGCCCAACCATCTCTGTCCTGCCTTATCCTTGTTATTTTATCACTAGCTGTACCCGGCCATGCGTTGCTGTGGCTCAGCAACCTTCCCTGGTCTCCCAGTCCTCCCCACCATCTCACACTCCTCCATCTCCTCGTCCTCCCTATCAATCCCCCCCTCCCCCATCCCCTAGTCCTCCCCACTATTACCCCCCTCCCCTGTCTCGTCGTCCTCCCCACCATCTCCCACTCCCTCGTCCGATGCATTCCCAAATGATCTGATGTTCCTATCAGAGAATTTTGAACATCAAATGATTTGGTGTTCCCATCAGAGAATTAGGAACATCAAATGATCTGATGTACCCATCAGAGAATTGGGAAAATCAAATGACCTGATGTTCCCATCACTGAAATATAAGAAAAACAGTTAAAAATATGAAATAAAAACAGTTAAAAAATAAAAAAAATAAACTATACTCACAAAATGAACGTTACGGTAAACAACACAGTTCAATTCCAATGCAATGTCACAAAATAATTAAAACAAAATGAAAATAAATCGAAATCTATGAAAATTAAATTTGTCAGTGTAATCAGAAATATTGAAATGGAATCGTAACATATATAGGACAGCGTGAGTTGCTCTTACGCGCAACAGATCGCATTGTTTCTTAAAAAAAGAATGTTTTTACCTGTCACAGGTGTGGCATCTATACTTATCCTTACGAAATGAACGGTATGGTAAACAACACAGCTCCAATGCATTGTCACGCAAAATAATTAAATAAAAATGAAAATTCATCGTAATCTATGAAAATTCAATTTATCAATGCAATCAGAAACATTGAAATGGAATTGTCACATATTTAGTATAGTGTGTGTGTTGCTATTACGTATACAGATGGCACTTTTTAAAAAAAAAAAAGCTTGTTTTTACCTGTCACAGGTGTGGCATCTATGAAGTATGTATATAAAAACACGCGCGTTTTATAATGGAACATTGTGTCAAAATTTCAAAGGAATTGGTGAAGAACTTTTGGAGATTACAGAGTGTGCTGGTCTTACGTCCACCAGATGGTGCTATTTTTCCAAAAAGTCTGTTTTTTTCCGGTCACAGGTGCGGCATGTATATAGTAGGTATAGAAAAACACGCTCCTATTCAAATGCAACGTTGCGTCAAAATTTCAAACCAATCGGTAAAGAGGTTTCGAAGATTTCCCTCACATTAAAAACAAATGTAAAACACAGTTTTTCAAAAAATCCTGTTTTTTTCCCCGTCACAGACATGACATCTATATAGTATGTATATAAAAACACGCTTAGATGCGAATGGAACGATGTGTGAAACTTTCAAAGCAATCGGCGAAGAAATTTTGGAGGTTAGCGATTATGAACAAGCGAACAATTCCATTTTTATTTATATAGATAGAATTCCAAAAGGTTTGTTAGGCAGGATTTCCCTTTCCAGAACCCATGTTGATGTTAGTTTACAAACCAAATGTTCTCTAGGTGAGCAACCAGTCTTAGCCTAATTATTCTTTCAAGTATTTTACATGGGATGCTTGTCAGTGATACGGGTCTATAGTTAAGTGCCTCCTTTCTATCACCTTTCTTGATAATCGGTACAACATTTGCCCTCTTCCAGCAATTGGGTAATTCTTCCGATATAAGTGATTCATTAAAGATCATTGCCAGAGATACGCTGAGGACCTGCGCTGCCTCTTTTAGTATCCACGGTGATACTTTGTCTGGTCCATCCGCTTTAGTTGCATCCAGTGTTGTCAACTGTTTCATTACCTCCTCTGCTGTCACCTCTATGTCTGAATGGTCTTTCATCTAGAGTAGTCTCTTCTAACTAATGGGAGCTGCACAGGCTCTTTTGTGGACACTCCATGGAAACTGGCATTCAGTGCATCGCAGATTTCCTAGTCACTTTCTGTATATGCCCCCCCTCTGTTTTCCTTAGTTTTGTCACTTGGTCGTTGACCGACATTTTGACATCTGCTGTCTTCCAGTGTCGTAAGGTGCATTTCCCGCAGCCATTCTTCGTAACTCATGCCTCTTAGTTCTGGAACTAGTCTAGTGGCATACCTCTGAACTTTTTCCAGCTTCGTCTTGTGCTTGACAAGGTATGGGCTCCATGCTGGGGCCCCATACTCCAGGATTGGTCTTACATATGTGGTATACAAGATTCTGAATGATTCTTTACACAGGTTCCTGAAGGCTGTTCTGATGTTAGCCAGTTTCGCATAAGCCGAAGACGTTATTCTTTTTATGTGGGCTTCAGGAGACAGGTTTGGTGTGATATCAACTCCTAGATCTTTCTCTCTGTTCGTTTCATTAAGTACTTCAGCTCCTATTCTGCATTCTGTGTCTGGCCTCCTCTTTCCACCGCCTAGTTTCATTACTTTGCATTTACTCGGATTGAACTTTACCAGCCATTTGCTGGACCATTCACTCAGTCTTTCTAGGTCATCTTCTAACCTCCTACTATCATCCTGTTTCAATCCTCCTCATAATTTTTGCATCACCAGCAAACATTGAGAGAAACGAGTCTATACCCTCTGGGAGAGGATTTACATATATGAGAACCAGTATAGGTCCAAGGACTGACGCCTGCGGGACTCCACTTGTAACTTCTCTCCAGTCTGAGACCTCACCCCCTCACATTGACTAGTTGTCTCTTGTTGCTTACGCACTCCTTTATCTAATGGAGTGCCTTCGCTTTCACTCCAGCCTGCATCTCCAGCTTTTTCACTAGCCTCTTGTGTGGTACTGTATCAAAGGCTTTCTGGCAATCCAAAAATGTGCAGTACTGCCCACCTGTGTGTGTGTGTGTGTGTGTGTGTGTGTGTGTGTGTGTGTGTGTGTGTGTGTGTGTGTGTGTGTGTCGCTGAAAGCG